>NC_054706.1:63022493-63072493 GCF_016097555.1 Gigantopelta aegis
ACGCATGCTACAGGAAGAAACCCGTCAGTATCTATGTATTTAACCGGAACATTATTGAAAGTGGGTGGTCTCGAGGTTCATCATGAAGTGTGTGTATTATTACCGACCTCGGTGGCGTCGTGGTTAAGCCATCGGACTACGGGCAGGTAGGTACAGGGTTCGCAGCCCGGTATCGACTCCAATCCAGAGCGAGTTCTTAAGGGCTCAATGGGTAGGTGTAAGGCCACTACACCCTCTTCTCTCTCACTAACCACTAACCAACTAACAACTAACCCACTGTCCTGGACAGACAGCCCAAATAGCTGAGGTGTGTGCCCAGGACAATGTGCTTGAACCTTAATTGGATATAAGCACGAAAATAAGTTGAAATGAATTAATAAAGTCTGTACTATTGGTTAATATGTAAAATATCAAATGTTATCGGCGAACTCAAAAATGATCAATGCAATGGTATTTAGCGTAAAATATAGGGTTATTGTTTTAGAGCGGGACTCTTTGCCTACATTGTGGTAGGCAGCAATTCCGTGTTTTCGCTATACAGTTATCTCTGACGGCAGATGGTGATCATAAAATTCCAAATGTCCGTCTAGCTCTTGAACGTCAGAGTGCGTCTACTTGGGGGCTCAGAGTACGTCTACTTGGGGGCTATGTCAATCGTTAGTGACAAACCGTGCTTATAAAACTTTTAGAGTCCCGATTCAATCTCTAATGACGTCACACACATTCAATTTATATGGCGTTGTGATGCCATTAGTATCTCAGACTCTATTAGAGTTACGAGTCTAGACTTTAAAAGTTAAATAAGCACCAGGCCGGAGTACGGCAATAACCTGAGGTTATGTACAATAGACAACAAATTGGAAGAGTTATAAAGTTCAAAACTAAAGATTTGTCAATAATATTAATATACAATCTTCACCATTTTAAATGACAAAAATCCCCCACAACAGAAAACACATACACCCCCCATAAAAAAAAACAAAAAAAACACACACACCCCAAAAAAATATATATATATATAAAAAAAGCAAACACAGCCGAACACCTGCAATGTTTGTATTGTAATACTCTGTTGTATTCTAGTATTAGACAAACATCCATCTTGTAAACTGTCACGGACTGACGTAATTGCTGCTCACAGTTTTATGTAAAACGGGTCGAATTTCGCGAGTGATAGGTTGTCAGCGAGCGAAGTAGACATTCATCACACGGCATGTAATCATTGTACCATCGCCATGGCTCCCATGCACTGATTACGGAATATCCGCTTTCAAATTGAGATTCTCTGTTGCAATGTTTTGGATAAGAATGTTCCAATATGAACTAACAACAAGAAAACCTCTTATTTGGCACAACTTCAGGAAACGTTTAGCAGCGGTTCGTTTTAATCCATTTTATCGCCTCTTTTATCTTTGTGTTACACGAACAAACTGTCTGTACCTTTTAGACAGATGAAACCATAAAAAGCAGTTCTTTAAAAAAAAGTTCTTGTTTTATTACACCAGTGTTAATTTTGGCGCGTGACTATACTGATATTCATGGGTTTATTTTAGTGCATGCTGCATTGGGCACGGAACTTGATAACCTGATATGAAGGCGGATGGCCCTTGGGGGAGGGGAAGGGGGGGGGGGCGTGGGGGCGGGGATCTAGCTCACTGAATCAGTAGAGTGTTCGCCTAAGATGCTTTGGTCGTAGGATCGAACCGCCTTGTTGGACCCATTCTCTGATTGGCTTTTTACCCGTTCCAACCAGTGCCCGTTTTGATTTTGCAATATATGCACAGAAACCGTTTTCGTGAATATATTTTTAGAAACAGTTATGTCGGGTAGGTCATCTGTACATCAGCGATCGCACAGTTGTAGACTTATAAAGTTAAAGCTAATTTTTTTGTTTAACGACACCACTAGAGCATAATGATTATAAATCATCAGTTATTGGATGTCATATATAATCTTAAGCTCATATACACTGGATACGGCACATGCGATGGCCAGCTAAAAACAAAAACTAAATACGTTAGTTTCAACGAGAGCGTCTAGACTGGATGCGTGCGATGTGTGCGTCTCCAAAACGCACGCGGCCAGGCGCAATGAAATAATCGTATAAGGTGTATATGTCCAAAAAGCATGCTGCAAGCCGCAATGAAATAATCGTATATGGTGTATATGTCCAAAACGCATGCTGCAAGCCGCAATGAAATAATCGTATATGGTGTATATGTCCAAAACGCACGCGGCCAGGCGCAATGAAATAATCGTATAAGGTGTATATGTCCAAAACGCACGCGGTCAGCCGCAATGAAATACTCGTATATGGTGTATATGTCCAAAACGCATGCTGCAAGCCGCAATGAAATAATCGTATATGGTGTATATGTCCAAAACGCACGCGGCCAGCCGCAATGAAATAATCGTATATGGTGTATATGTCCAAAACGCATGACGCCAGCCGCAATGAAATAATCGTATATAGTGTATATTTCCAAAACGCATGACGCCAGCCGCAATGAAATAATCGTATATGGTGTATATGTCCAAAACGCAAGCCGCAGACACAACAGTCAGACCGCACGCACGCGCCGCGTCCAGTCTATAGATATGATTCTTTAGACGCAACCCGCTACATTGTTTCATTAGCAATAGTCCTGGCTCTGGGGGGTAATTCGCATGTATTTCTCTTTTAGAGAGTTAACTTAAACTGTCTTGTTCTATATGCCAAGGTCTTCAGAAAAAGTTTGGGTAACACTTCCAGGTTAAGTACGTTTTCACAGCAGAGCACATTTATGATTTTTGGTTGGCCGCCAAAAGCCTAAAATGACGATATTAGAGTTTCATGCAATAAATAATTATTTGACACCCATAGATGATTCATTTTGATTTATTTCAATTGTTTGGGTGTTACTGACTATATTTTAGCATTATTCATTGTCATAAACCTAGGTTTGGGGTACGAAATGACCTTATTATACATATTTTTGCTCGGAAATCGTTTTCGATTTGAAAGTAGCTCAAAGTCTAATGGCTTCTCAGTCAACCAATACTGTAAACAGAGTTCCACAAATTGGCCAAAAGTTTCTTCATTAAATGCTCGGAGCAATACAGGTTTCATGTTGATACCTTGGGTTGCTGGATGATACCCATGGGGCCCATTGTATCCCTACCCCCTACAATAAACACTTTTAGGGCATTTCGTCAAATGACCATATATCTCCTAAAGTAAGTGTCATAGAAGTTAATCTTTATGTCTATAAATGTGTTTTGATCCCCCCAAAATTGATTGGTACCATTACTGTGATTTTTTTTGGAGTTGACCTAATTAGCATAATTCCAAGATGGCGTCCAAAATGGCCGCGGAATACAGAATTAGACGTGACTTCGCATACAGAAGAACATTTTAAGTGAGTTTACTACCTTATTAGTGCAAAAGTTTAAAATATACCAAAATACTGCAGAACTCAAGCTAATCTTATCAGACAATTAATTTTTTTACAGGAATTGAGTGATGTTTTCTTACACCAACAGAATTTGCAACATTTGACCTCAGCCACCCTGCAAGGGTAAATTGAACTGATACACTTATCCATACTTATCCACACTTATATTACCACATTGTTCAGTCACAACATACACAACTAACCAGGGTGGAAACAAACAACAAAAGGTTAAAACTGACAATAAACCATGGTTTAATGATATATGTAAACAAAGATACGCAGAATATAGAGACGCTATCCGACATTTTAACACTAATAAAACGAACGATAATCGTATTGAACTTAGCCGTGTGAAAAAAATATATAAACAATTAGAACGGAAATTAAAAAGAGAATACAAATGCCAACAAGGCAATATGTTGAATTTTCTGCGAAAACATAACCCCAAAACTTTTTATAAACAATTTGAAAAACGTAAACAAGGTACCAACTCGGATCTGAGTAGTAACGACTTTAATAAACATTTCAGAAATCTAGCTTCAAAAGAACCAATCGTTAACAATGACGTAACTGACTTCCTTTCAAATTATGATAGCTGTGCGCATGACTCGGTGTACACAGAACTAGATAGTGATATAACTGATCATGAAATTTATACTGCTGTACACAAGTTAAAGAAGGACAAAGCAAGTGGATATGACAATATTTTAAATGAATATTTCATTGTCTGTGTTAATGTATTGATGCCATGCCTATTATTGTTGTTTAATAATATTTTTAAATCAGGTCACTTCCCGCACAGTTGGTCAGTTGGGTGTATTGTACCTCTTTTTAAAAAGGGAGATGCTAACGATCCAGATAATTATAGAGGAAATACATTAGTTAGTTGCCTGGGAAAACTATTTACGTCTATCATAAATGAACGATTACTAAATTTTGACCACAAAAATAAGGTAAATACAGATGCACAATTTGGTTTTCGAAAACAAATGTCAACTGTTGATGCTATCGTCATACTGCAAGCATTAATCCAAAGAACACTGAAGAATCGAAAACGTCTATACTGCTGTTTCGTAGACTACAGAAAAGCTTTTGATTTTATTAATAGACAAAACTTGTGGTATAAAATTATTAAACAGGGAATCGAGGGTAAATTGCTTGCTATTATCCGATCTTTATATGATAATGTTAAATGCTGTGTAAAATATACTAACGTATTTTCAGATTTCTTCATATGTAAGAACGGTTTATTTCAAGGAGAGGTTTTGTCTCCGATTCTATTTTCTATGTATGTTAACGATTGTGAAATGCATCTTTTAACTGATAATTGCCCTTATGTTGAGATTCAAATGTTAAATATTTTCCTATTAATGTACGCTGATGACATGGTTCTTTTAGCCGAAACGCCAGAAGGACTTCAGAAACTAATTAATGCTATTTCAAATGATTCCAAAAGATGGGATTTAACTATAAACTTTAATAAAACAAAGATAGTTGTTTTTAGAAACGGAGGCAAAGTAAGGGAAAACGAAAAATGGTCTTATAACGGTAGTTCTTTAGAAGTTGTTAATGAATTTATATATCTTGGCCTATTATTCTTTTATAACGGAAAATTCAGTCGCTGCCAAAAAAGACTCGCAGAACAAGGACGCAAAGCTCTATTTTCAATTCGCAATGTATGTAGTAAAAATACTTTAATATTGAAACCATGTTATCAGTGTTCGATACTTATGTGAATAGTATACTTAGTTATGGGTCTGAAGTATGGGGTTTCCATTCCGCACAGGATGTTGAAAAGATTATATACAATTCTATAAGAAGCTTCTGGGTGTACGGAATGGAACTTGTACTGAATTTGTTTACAGTGAATTAGGTCGATTTCCTTTACAAATAATAAGAAAACTTCGAATCTTCAAGTATTGGATAAAGCTACGTAATACTAGTAATTGTATTTTAAAAGCTGTATATGATGAAATGTATGAGAATGAAGATAATTGGTTAACGAATGTTAGAAGGGAACTTAATATGTTGGGTCTTAACTATATATGGAATCTAACCTATGTTGAGGACCATTATTTTAATGTAATTAAGGAAAGATTATGCGATAGTTTTAAACAACATTGTTTTAGTAAATTAATTACCACGCCTAAAAGCATTCTGTATCGAAATTAGATAAACGAGTTTAAATTACAAATTTACCTTACTAAGCCATTAGAAGGAAAATATTTAAAAGAAATAGCAAAAATGAGATTATGTGCACATAAATTAAATATCGAATCTGGTAGATACAGGAACATTAACAGAGAGGAAAGAGTATGTGCACTTTGCAACAGTAATGAGATAGAAGATGAGTTTCATTTTATATTGCAATGTCCACAATATTACGACCTAAGAAAAAAGTATATAAAAAGTTATTACTATATGCGACCCAGCCTTTTTAAACTTTCACAACTTTTAACCACTGGAAATAATAAAGACCTAAACAATCTTGGGAAATACCTAATAACGGCAAATATAATAAGGAATTCTTTAATTAATTAATAGAATGAAAAAAAATAGTGTAATTTTATAGTAATTTAATGAATAGTGAAATATAATTATTGTTATTTATAAGTATATATTGATCATATAAATATTTTAATTCGATGTTACTTAATTATCTTATTGATTAATTAAGTAATTGAATGATTAATTATATTATTTATTATTATTCACCATTGTTTGTACATATTGTATATAGATGTATTTATATTTATGTTATTATTAATGCTGATAAGATGTAAATCTTAAGGCAATAAAGAACTTGAACTTGATACATGAGCATATGACTGACCAATTAACCTCGCGGGTTTTCTACGATGTTGCAGCCATTATTTGACGCGCGCTGGATATGAAGCAGAATACCATGACTGGTCGGGGGCAGGTTGTCGAGAGAGCTGCCTTTACTGAAACCTAAAACCTGCATGGAGGTCACAGACATTTGTGGTATCTCAGCACCCTCACCAAATAATGCTCAGCATTGCGAATCATGGCTGTAGAGAGGGTTGAATATCTTCCTAAGTTTTTGAGAAACTTCTCCAGTTCTGCTTTCAAAGCTGCCTTCTTCATACCAACTTTGCTGGTGATAAGGCTGTACAAAGCTAGGAATACTGTACAGTGCTGACGACCCAGGAGGTCTAACAGAGTTTGAAGAGACACACACCTACAGAGTGGAATCTCCCACTCCAGTTCGTACCCACAGCTCGTCATGGTCGTGTTGCAGAAATACGGGGATGTGGTAAAGCAGGGCGACAATTATATCTGTATCACTGGACACATACTTTGTGTCCTGCCTCAAGAGAATCCAAGACATGAATGGGTATACGAAGATCAGCTTCTTCAAATGATGATAGAAGTGGGCCAGATCTTTTTCTGTGTCTATGTAAACCATAGCACACTGCCAGCTTTTATCTTTTCTTGTTACCTGGTCGAGTAAATTGGCGTATTGCCGAGGTTTCAGAAGTATTTCCACGAAAATGACGATAGATTAGTTTCTTCAGAAGAAGCTTCTTGTTGTGTGAAGGCCAGAACATTTCCTCCTATTTTGGTAGAGGTGGGCTGGTCATCATATCATTGTCACTGAACAGGAGAGGAGACGGTGTGACGTCATGTTTCAAAAAGTCCTTTGTTGTGAGGCCACGATCATGGGCGATTTTAATAATTTTCTACACAATATTCACCTCCTTCGCTATCTTCGTCATTGTTTGCTGTGGCTTGTTTCTGGTGGTTTTCATTATTTTGAGATTCAACAATGGGATGATGACCAGCCCAGAGAAAAACCCACTACTCAAAGAGTTATGCTACAGTCACATATCCATCGGGCCCCGTACACATTTTTCTATCTACTGCGGATTTCTAAGATTTCGGAAAATCGGGGGTATTGCAGGGGTCTGCGGTGTCCATGTGTAGCAGCCACATATGCCTTTTGATGTTTTCTCAACTCCAATCGCGAGGCCTCTGTGGGATAATCCTACGGACGCCACACGGCAGTCAGACAGGAGCCATGAGATACCCGATTTTTACACATCGTACGGGGCTCGTGAGGGACTCGCACGGATATCGTAAGATACGCGTACGACGATCTTGGAAATCATACGGTTGCCGTACAATTTGAGGGGCCCGAAATTCAGTGCCATCCGTACGGATGTGACCGGCCTCGGTGGCGTCGTGACAGGCCATCGGTCTAGAGGCTGGTAGGTACTGGGTTCGGATCCCAGTCGAGGCATGGGTTTTTAATCCAGATACCGACTCCAAACCCTGAGTGAGTGCTCCGCAAGGCTCAATGGGTAGGTGTAAACCACTTGCACGGACCAGTGATCCATAACTGGTTCAACAAAGGCCATGGTTTGTGCTATCCTGCCTGTGGGAAGCGCAAATAAAAGATCCCTTGCTGCCTGTCGTAAAAGAGTAGCCTATGTGGCGACAGCGGGTTTCCTCTAAAACAAAATCTGTGTGGTCCTTAACCATATGTCTGACGCCATATAGCCGTAAATAAAATGTGTTGAGTGCGTCGTTACTTCTAAAATACTTCTTTCTTTTCGTACGGATGTTGCGGGGACCATTCTGTATACAACATGTCTACGGGTTTACGGCCAATAAAAATTTCTATGACACATCGGGAAATTTTAACTCCGCGCTAAAAGCTTCTGATGCGCCCGCCCTATGACGAGGAAAGAATGTCAAGGCTCCCGCAGGATAGCCACAGCACCCTTGCGGCTGCCATGAGATTTTGCCAATTTTCACAGAATGTGGGTCCGTACGGGCACCTTATCTCAAATCGGTGGATATGTAACTGTAGCATTAGAGACTCATCTCAAGACTGAGGACTATGAATATACACATCAGAGAAACTTGTCTTTGTTATAGACATCATGGCCACTGTTCGTAAGATTCGTTTTACTGGCCTTTCCAACTGTCAGGATCTCCTTTGAGTTTTCATGTCATTTTCTGATGTTTGTCGTCAGTTTGGCCGATGTGACTATGTGTTTGACCTGTACTTGGATGACCCGTCAGTAAAGGACAATGAGAGAAGGAAGCGCACAAATACTGTACCAATTGAACACAGTTCAATCGAACCAGGAACACCTCTACCAAAACAGACTTTCTGCCGTTCAAACAACAACAAACTTCTTCTGTCTTCTGGAGAAACTAATCTGTCGTCATCTTCGTGGAAATACTTCTGAATCTCGGCAATACTCCATTGTACTCTACCAGGTAACAAGAAAAGATATTCAGCCCTATCTACAGCCATGATTCGCAATGCTGAGCATTATTTGGTGAAGGTGCTGAGATACCACAAATGTCTGTGACCTCCATGCAGGTTTTAGATTTCAGTAAAGGCAGCTCTCTCGACAACCTGCCCCCGACCAGTCATGGTATGCCTCATATCCAGTGTGCGTTCTATAATGTCCACACTATCATGCATGCCTTGCAGAGCCATCTCGACCATGAAACTGTTGGATCACTGAAACCGCAAGAGTGTGGCTATGAGCACGACCAAGGTCAACTAATGCCTGCAACATCGCAGAAAATCCTCGAGGTTAATTGGTCAGTCATATTCTGTCGGTGTAAGAAACCATCACTCAATTCATGTAAAATAAAATGTAATTGCCTGGTATAATTAGCTTGAGTTTTGCTGTATTTTGGCATGTTTGAAACTTTGGCACTAATAATGAAAGAAACAAATGTTTTTTATTTAACGACGCACACAACATATTTTATTTACGGTCATATGGCGTCAAATATATGGTTAAGGACCACACAGATTTTGAGAGGAAACCCGCTGTCGCCACTACATTGGATACTCTTTCCGATTAGCAGCAAGGGATCTTTTATTTGCGCTTCCCACAGGCAGGATAGCACAAACCATGGCCTTTGTTGAACCAGTTATGGATCACTGGTCGGTGCAAGTGGTTTACACCTACCCATTGAGCCTTGCGGAGCACTCACTCAGGGTTTGGAGTTGGTATCTGGATTAAAAATCCGTTGCCTCGACTGGGTTCCGAACCCATTACCTACCAACCTGTAGACCGATGGCCTAACCACGACGCCACCGAGGCCGGTCACTAATAATGAAGTAATCTTTAAATAGTATTATTTAGGACAGTTATCAATGATTAATAATGATACTTCATGGAAGGTTCATTTGTTCTATATTAAGCACCACGTATAGGCCTGATCATTCTTTATTAATGTGGACTTTTTGATTGGATAGGTTTTTTTAAATTATTATCCTGGATAAGGTAGGGAGGAGGAGGGATGGAGAATTTGTGTATTTGACTCTCTTTTTTAAGTGTGACTTGAAATGTTCTTTTATATGCGAAGTTATGTCTCATTCAGTATTCTGCGGCCATTTTGGACGCCATCTTGGAATTATGCCAATTAGGTCAACTCCAAAAAATCACAGTAATGGTACCAATCAATTATTTGGGGTTAAAAAATATTTATAGACATAAAGATTAACTTCTTGTGACACTTACGTTAGGAGATATGGACATTTGACGAAATACCCTAAAAGTGTTTATTTTAGGGGTAGGGATACAATAGGCCCCATGGGTATCATCCAGCACCCTTAGGTATGAAATTGAAAACTGTATTGCTCTGAGCACTTATTGAAGAAACGTTTGGCCAATTTGTGGAACTCTGCTTACAGTATTGGTTGACTGAGAAGCCATTAGACTTTGAGCTACTTTCAAATCGAAAGCAATTTTCGAGGACAAATATGTAAAATTAGGTCATTTTATACCCCCAAACCTAGGTTCATGACCATCAATAATGCTCAAATATAGTTAGTAACACAAAAACAATTGAAATAAATCAAAATGAATCATTTAAGGGTGTCAAATAATTATTTATTGCATGAAACTCCAATATCGTAATTTTTGCCTTTTGGCGGCCAACCAAAAATCATAAATGTGCTCTGCTGAGAAAACGTACTTAATCTGGAAGTGTTACCCAAACTTGTTCTGAAGGCCTTGGCATATAGAACAAGAAAATGTAAGTTAACTCTCTAAAAGAGAAATGTATGCGAACTACCCCCCAGAGCCTATACTACAAGGGATCTTAATATAATTATGCACCTTTTTTTTACTACTTGCCATCGGGATAGCACAAAATAACTTTTACTAACCCGAATCCTAAAACCTTTGGCCTCGAGCATCGGGCCACCGTATTCTAGAACCCCTGCAGGACAACAAATTCCACGGCCTTTGATATACCAATCGTGGGGCACGGTTCGGTCGGGGAAAACCCCAAATCAGAGAATGGGTGCATTGAGGTGATTCGATCCCATGAAGTGGCGACAGCGGGTTTCCTCTCTCCATATCTGCGTGGTCCCTATATAATTACCCATTTGTCTGACGCCAAATAACCGTAAAATAAAATGTGTTGAGTGCGTCGTTAAATAAAACATTTCTTTCCTTCCCTCGTCTCTGTACGCCTATATAAATGAACACAGCTGGCTTTGGTACGCTATCCTCATTGTTAATCAGCTATCCTTAAATGTCAAAGATATGTAAGTTCTTTTCTAAATGACAAAATACTATGTGGTCACTAATTAATACAAGTTTCATGACTTCTATATATCATTCGAGACATACTTGAACTTTTAAAAAATACTACATAAATAGTTAAAATAATGCAGTTGTGTATTAAAAAGCTTCCTTTACTTTTTATATTGACCGAATATTTTTACGTGGAACCATAAAATTTGCGGATCAATATCTCTATATCCCAGATCATGTCGTATTGAATAAAAAACACATATATTTCTTTAGAAGCCACCTTAATATTTCGTGATTTATGGGGGACAATATTTGACGTGTATTAACATTAAATTCGACAGAATGTTCTGTTCTGACGTTAACAGGATTCGGTAACTCAAAGGACTCAAAGGACGTACTTAGTTTGTCATGGTTGCAATGTACGAAATCAATTCCTATTGCCGATAACTTTTACTAATAAAACTCATCTACAAGAAAATATGGTCCAAAATACCATTTATTAACAACCCTTATTTCTGTTGAAAATTGCAATTCCATTTTTAGGGTGTATTCTGCACTGGTTTCAACTTCCTAGTGTATACTTCATAACAACTCTAATACAAACAAAAGTGTATTTATTTATTCGTAATGGATAATAGTATTTGCACAAATAATCAATGTCACATATTACTACCAATCAGAGCCGCAGCTGTTTTTATTCCGTAAATATTTGACGATGCACCTCGAACTTTGACATGGAACTTTCTTTTCCTTTTTTAGATTGGTACTAACTTCATTATGCTGGCAAGTGCCGCTGGCGAAAGGAAAATTAAGGCCGAATAAGTCGTAGTGTGTTCAGAAAGCCGAGCGTTCGCCAACTATTTGACTGGTACGATCGTTTTCTATCACATCACATTCATTAACATTCAGCTCAAAACCCAGTCTTGCGGGCGACCGCTATCGCTCACCCTCTTGAACATGCATCTGGAATTATTCTTTTACTTGCATTTTTCCAAAATAGCATAGCTAAACCATACCGTACATGGTGCATAGCAGTCTTTAGAATAAAAATAATGGATTCAGTTCTGTTCATCATTTTGTTTTCAGTCATCTTGATAAAATATGTCTAATATATATGCAATATTTGTTTTAGATATAAGCAAAGGTACAACTATTGCATTGACTGAAAACATATTTTATTTCATATAATATTGACACATACACAAGCGCGAGCACACACACACACACACGCGCGCGCGCGCACACACACACACACACACACACACACACACACACACACAAGAATTGGGTACAAGTTATCCAACTTACGAGACTCGCTCCTGCTAAATTATATATTGTATTATATATGAGTGCAATTATTGGTAAAGTTATTGCGGCAAGTTCAAATATAAATCCAAAATATGACTATGCAGGGGGGGGGGGGGGGGGGGGGGTGGGTATGGTATGGCAAGGGGGGGGGGCACATATTTTGCTTTATAGTAGTGTAAAAGTGTGTAAATATAAAAGTGTCCCCACACTTTTTGGCACCTTCCTACGCCACTGCTATGTTACTTTAATTACTGAGCCTCCACACGTTTAATCATGCAAGATGGACGTATCCTTCATTCGACAACATCTCATTCAAATAGCAAACGGAATGACTTGCTCTATTTTTCAAAGTTTCCATCACGACCTTCTTTATTATTATTATTAATATATAGATGACGGATCTGGAAAATCGGGATGATGGATCTTGTAACTATGCGAGTTATTAGATTTACCAGAAATTCATCATCTTAAGACGTTAAAATCTTCGACTGGGTTCCCGTCGTTTCGCTCAATTACTCTGAGTCCGCCTTTTCACGAAATTGATTTCCGGTCGAGGACTTTGACCTAGTAATATGCGGGTGCCCGTCACTGATAGCGTTTAGTGTCACATGACACATTTAACCAGATCGCCTTCGAGATACAGACCGATAAATCACGCCCAGTGGTGTTAGATCTAATATGTTTGTACTTGCAAGAGTTTTGAATACCAAGTCGCTACATAAATCATTGTGTTCAATCACTCTCTGAAAGTCGTGTCACAAACTGCAACGTCCACCGTGTGGCTTTGGGGGCATGCGGCCATATCATTCTTGTACGGAGAGTTTTAAAAGTATGGATTTTAAGCCAGCCACCATGATTACGCGACCTAGTTACGGTAAATGTTGTAAAAGCATCAAAAGCTAAGGGCCCTACAGACATAATTTAACAAGAAGTTATCAATCGCTGCAATACTCCGCGGCTATGGCGTAATTGTTAACTTTTCAGGATGGTGATAAAAAGAATTTGATCCTGTCTGACATGCTGCTCTCTCGTGGTTTATTCTTCAAACTGGTGTACCTTCCAAACCTCTGGCTTACGTCAGAAATGATGTCTTTAAAGGCATACTGTCACGGATTTAAGGACCTTATTTCTCTAAAAATGGATAATAAATAAAAATTACATTAATTGTTGGAAACCAAATCTAGCTATCGCATCACCTTAATTGAACCATGATGGAGTGAAATCGAAGTCAACCCTCTTGGCAATTTTAGTTTTTGAATTATGGACCATTGCCATAATTCAATTAATTTTACAAAATATCATTAATAAATGGAGTATGGTGGTTATTGAAGATGGTTCAATAAAGTACATATAGGTACAAATCAAATTACTTTTGTTCAGGTAAAACTTTGTTAGACCATTAAATAGGTCAGTGGTCTGTGACAATATGCCTTTAAAATTGCAAATGGCGAGTTTTAATCAGTAAACAACTCTATTTCAAGATAGACGTCATTGGAAACGTTAGACTGACGAACTCCAGGAAAGGTCCCATCTAAAATGTCAAACTGAAGCTCTAAAAAAAAGAGGATTATGTCGGAGAAGAATTCTATTCTCAAAACATTTCATTTTATTCTTATTTTGCAGGTATTTAATTGTCATACAAAAGTTTATGGTACATAAATGAACTTCTGAATGCATGTACTTGATGTCAATCAAACAAAACAAAGGAACAATGATTTTGAATGTTTACATTTGCCGCCCATCTTAAGCATATGGTACTTACTTTATTTCACCTACATGTACTCTATGTAATTTTGTAAAATCTCAATTTAAGAAAAAAATAACGCCAAAATGGCACTTTATTTTGTTTGCTTCTAAACTTCAAGTTGCTTGCAAATATCCATAACAATTATGGTATATATTAGTACAAACGTTCTTTACAAATTGGAATGAATGAATGAATGGATGAATGAATGAATGAATGAATAAATAAATGTTTAACGACACCCCAGCACGAAAAATACATTGGCTATTGGGTGTCAAACATTATATATTTGCAAAGCAATTAAATCCGCCGTCATGGTTCCATTCAAGTTTGGTTATCACTGCCGTGGAGTTATTTCAGTCAAAATTCATGTACGGTTCGAATTGATAGAACGGTTATAACAAAAGTGAGATATTAGCCTTAGACCGAGCATAGTTTTGTCTTGAATGTTTTTAGCAGTATCTTGCTTCTAGACTTTATATTTAAGTATTACACTAAAATTTCGTTTTAATTGAATTTGTCTCAAATTAATACTTAATTATTGATGCTGAGCGAGATAGTTGGTTTTATAAATTAGATTCATTGTAACCAGACCAGTTCTTTGTATTATCCCCAACTTTTGGGGTGAAGGATCTCCGAAAAACAATGTTTAAAAAACAAAAAACAAACCCAGATCTCCCCATAGAATTTGCTCCGTCCCTTACATCCACTAAAGACGGCCCTACTTGAAATATTCATTGTATAATTAAACATTGCACCAGTACATCAATAATGATTACACTGGAGTTTGTAAATGCCTGAATGAAAATCGCCAAATCGTTAACCACTTGATTTGGTCAACTACAAAATGGAATCGGCTAAGCTTGAAAATTTAATCACACTATTTCTGGACGAAAGTGATCCTGTAGACAAATACAGATTGTTGATGCGGATAATAGAGCCTATCAGAGGAGAACGCAATTTTTGCAGGGGACGGAGGGGGGGGGGGGGGGGGGGGGGGGGGCGTGCATTAAAAAAACAGCATTGGCCGAGCAAGATACGCCCTTTGGATCCGCGTGGGCATTTGTAGAGACGTTATGTTGATTTCTGAATGAAAGTTATTCAACTGATAAAGTAAAGTTTGTTTTGTTTAACGACACAACTAAATCAGATTGCTTTATTAATCGTCGTCTATTTGATATCAAACATTTGGCACCTGGTCTTAGAGAGAAAACCCGCTAAGTTTTTCCATTAGTTGCAAATGATATTTTATATGCACCATTCCACAGACAAGATAGCACATACCACGACCTTTGATATACCATTCGTGGCGCACTGGCTGGAACGAGAAATAGTCTAATGGTCCCACCGACAGGGATCGATCCTAGACCGATAACACATCAAGCGAGTGCTTTACCACTGGACTATGTCCCGCCTTTCCAACAGACAAATACACATTGCACAAATACACAAATACAAGTGCATTTCAGGGTAGGGTGTAGGAGTTTGCTAGGAAGGACATGCTAATTAAAAAAAGTCGACTGATAATTGCCTCTTGGATCCGCGTCCGTATCTCACCTCGTAGCCCAGTGTTAAAGCGTTCGCTTGGTGCGCGGTTGGTTTGGGATCGATCCCCGTCAGTGGACCCATTGTGCTATTTCTCGCTCCAGCCAGTGCACCACGACTGGTATATGAAAGGCCGTGGTATGTGTTATTTTGTCTGTGGGATGGTGCATATAAAAGATCCCTTGCTGCTAATCGAAAAGAGTAGCCCATGAAGTGGCGACAGCGGGTTTCCTCTCTCAGTACCTGAATGGTCCTAAACCATATGTCCGACGCCATATAAACGTAAATAAAATGTGTTGAGTGCGTCGTTAAATAAAACATTTCTTTCCTTCCTTCCTTTACACCTATGATTTCAAGTACTGGATGTCATATATTATCTTAAGCTCATATACACTGGATACGGCACATGCGATGGCCAGCTAAAAACAAAAACTAAATACGTTAGTTTCAACGAGAGCGTCTAGACTGGATGCGCGCGATGTGTATATGTCCAAAACGCACGCTGCCAGGCGCAATGAAATAATCGTATACGGTGTATATGTCCAAAACAGTGATCTGGCCTGGGACAAATAATAGGATTTAAAGCTAAGAAACAATCGAACCCCCTACTCCTCCCTAAACCCCGTCTTGCAGACAGGGCGTCGGAATAGCTGAATGTAAGACGAAGAAGAAGTTTGTTTTCTTTAACGACACCACTAGAACACTTTGATAATTAATCATCGGCTATTGGATATCAAACATTTGGTAATTCTGACTCGTAGTCAACAGAGGAAACCCGCTACATTTTTCTAATGCATCAAGGGATCTTTTATATGCACCTTCGCACAGACAGGAAAGCACATACCACAGTTTTTGACCAGAATAACCGAATGGATGACACAATTAAGAATATTATCCCTAATTGACAAAACAATAAAATCTTCGAAAAGACACAAACAAATACTCTGATCTGATCAGACCATGAAAACAAACCAATATTGCACAAAACTAAATAAAATATTTGAAAGTATTTGAAAACCTTTGTTTTAAAATTTTAAGAGATATCTATTATATATGTGCTGTTTTTGCCACTCTCAGGGGCGAGGCGTAGCCCGGTGGTACAGCTCTCGCTTGATGCACGGTCGGTGTGGGATAGATCCCCGTTGGTGGGCCCATTGGGCTGTTTCTTGTTCCAGCCAGTGCACCACGACTGGCATATCAAAGGCCGTGGTATGTACTACCCTGTATGTGGGATGGTGCATATAAAAGATCCCTTGCTGCTAATCGAAACGAGTAGCCCCTGAAGTGGCGACAGCGGGTTTCCTCTCTTAATATCCCTTTGGTCCTTAACCATATGTCTACACCATATAACCGTAAATAAAATGTGTTGAGTGCGTCGTTAAATAAAACATTTCTTTCTTTCGCCACTCTCAAGGATGAGAAAGTTGCCAACCCTGCACCACGGTGATGAACAGCACAGGTAGCGGATGCAGAGTGTCGAAGCCAGAGCAGCAGGGTCGACAATGTCCCGAGTACTCTGCCATTCGAGGGCTAGACGGACATTTGATCGCTATCATAACCGTACAATAGTCCATCTAGCTCTTGATCGGCAGAGTACTCGGGATAGGTCGACAATTGCCACCCTAATATTTCGTTTGGTTTTTTAAGTCTTTTTTTTTTTATATTTTAAACTTTCCACTATCGCTAATTGTATAAGTTAGTGGATGTTGCGCATACTAGCGGATGCTCGTATAATACTGCAATTTTACCATCAACAGTCGGGCGCCACGGAAAATAGATTATGGCCAGACGAGGACATTAAACCACGGCTTTACAAAAGACTTACACGGTAATCCCATAAATAATTGATATGTCACAACTGTCATATTTCTATGCGTGTCTTTGACCTGCAGTATAACCTTACACAGCCTAATTTCCGTACAGAAGGTGCACGTATACAGATTGCATTTTGTCGTGTGGAATATAATAGTCTTCGAATTAAAGACAACCCAGCACAAACAATACATCGGCTATTTATTGTTTAAAATTTTCTAAATTTGCTTATTGTAATTAATTTAATGCGACCAAAAGCAAATGAAGCTTAGTTATATAATGTGTAAAATATACAACCATGCAAAGATTTTTTTTTCTTCTGATTTTTTTCTTTTGAGCATAGGTGTGGTTTGTGTTTGACCAAGGATGTGCTCCCCATTTAAATTTTGGACCATTTTTTTCTTACCGTTTTCGGTGCTAGTTATAACTACACCCAGTAATTACTCACTTACCCATCAAATATCTCTGTCTCTGTTTATCAATCTGCCCCCCCCCCCCCCCCACCCCTCCTCCCTCTCTCCTCTCTCTCTCTCTCTCTCTCTCTCTCTCTCTCTCTTTCACTCTCTCTCTCTTCTCCCTCCTCCTCTCTCTCTCTCCTCCCTCTCTCTCTCTCTCTCTCTCTCTCTCTCTCTCTCTCTCTCTCTCTCTATTCTCTCTCTCTCTCTCTCTCTCTCTCTCTCTCTCTCTCTCTCTCTCTCTCTCTCTCTCTCTCTCTCTCTCTCTCTCTCTCTCTCTCTCTCTCTCTCGGTTGGGTGCTCGCTTGAGGTGCTTGCATCGGCTTGAGGTGCTTGCATCGTAGAATCGAACCACATCGGTTAATCCATTCAACTGATTATATTTGTTCTCGTTCCAACCAGTGTACCACAACTGGTCAAAGGCCATAATATGTGTTTTTTTGTCTGTCGGAAAGATCCCTTGCTGCATTAGGAAAAATGTAGCGGGTTTCTTCTGATGACTACGTGTCAGAATTACCAAATGTTATGACATCCAATTTAGCCGATGATTAATTAACCAATGTGCTCTAGTGGTGTCGTTAAACAAAACAAACACACACACATACTCTGTCTCATATCTCTCATTTGCCATCTATGTCTCTCTCTCTCTCTCTCTCTCTCTCTCTCTCTCTCTCTCTCTCTCTCTCTCTCTCTCTCTCTCTCTCTCTCAATGCTGATCCTAGATTCCTTTCAGATTATAATCAGAAGATTGTCTTTATTGCCTTCTGTGGTAAATGAAAACATTAAATCAAGAAGTATCATCTTTCTTTGACCTTCACGATGTCTGAAGGTCCGATTCTAATATATACAATTAGTTATTTGCAAGGGCTAAACATCACGCCAACTCATATTATTTTCAATGACATCTTTACAACTTGTCATCTACAGCAAGACGCAATGATCCCAGAACTGGATCAGTTCAATCAGCCACAAAAACTACGAGTATACTAAACTGAAGTAGAACGAAAAGATGTTGAAGTAGGAGACCACCAAACTCTTCATTTCAATGAGGTCATTGGCATCTTGGACCGACAATAGATTATCCCGTGTGTGCAAATCGTGGTGTGGTTGAATTAGTCAGATTTAAATAATCTTATTTGTCGTAGAATGTGGATTTTCTTTGCTATTCCGAAATATTGCGAATGAATTGGTTTTATCAGACACCGGCTACTTCCATTCCCATATAGACATTGTTTAATATGCAAGTCGCGCGTACTAAAATGGCGTTCATCACTTGAAGTATTGCATACTATGTTTCCATCAACCTCGTGGAATATAAATAAATTAAATATCTTCAGGTTTTTACTACATTCATGCTAGCGTGTGTGTACATAAAATGAGAAAGGCTTTCTGATTTTCTATTCCCCGGCGTACAAATACTTTCTAGCACAAGTAAGAATTTGTAGAACTGGTTGTAATGAACCAAATAATTTCGCTTTAAATGACATTTATTACCACCAACTCGCGAGGTTTTGATTTAGTAAAACGTAAATTCTAGAAATATTAAAGGTACTGAACCTAAATTACGTATATCTCGAGAAACCAACTTGTTTTTGGTCGAAACGAACTATTATTCGAACATTGAATTTAATTAAATTTTTCATTTTTACTTATTTTAATGCTTATAACCAGTGCTTATGGACACACACATCAGCTATCCGGATTGTCTGTCCAGAGCAGTACTTGTCAGTTAGTGGTTAGTGTTTAGTCAGAGAGAGGTCACTGTAGTAGCCAGTGTGATGTTAAACTCGCTCTGGGTGGAAGCCAGTACTATCATCCGACGGCCGGTTAACTTAATTAATTCCCATGCTTATATCCAATTAAGGTCCAAGCACACTGACCTAGGCGCATACGACAGCTATATGTGGTGTTTGTGTCGAACGGCGAGGAAGGAGGGAAATGTTTAATTTAACGACGCACTCAACACATTTTATTTACGGTTTAATGGCGTCAGACATATTGTTAAGGACCACATAGATATTGAGAGAAGAAACCCGCTGTCGAACGGATACTAATGGTTAAAGCGACTGCCCTGAGCTTCCTGCATTGTAAGATGTTTCTAATAAAATATTTTAACGTCTAAAAATACGCATTAAATATATTTTCTTGTTTAGAATATCAGTGTTTGTATATTCAATGTGTCGTGTTAATATTTGCAAGAAACCCAAACTGGATTTCGTCTTCCAGTAATTTCGTACGTACCAAAAAAAAATATTTTAGGAAATAAAATGAAATTTAACCTAGTACAAATACTAGAACGATCAAAAACACGTTTAATATACAGCCACTAATATTTTATGCAGAAAAATATGTTTGATATGTAATTACAGTCGTTAAAATGTCTCTGTTAGTCAATAACATCTTAAAGATTGCAACAAACTCAGGACTGTCTTTTTAATGGTAAGTAAAAGAGTTGGTGCAGTGAATGCACCCCCACCCCCACCCACCCCCACCCACCCCACACACACACCACCACCACCACCACCACGTTATGTTCCCCTATAGACGCAGTGCCGTTGGCAGTGATACACCATGGCAGTCAAAAAATATTTTGGACTCCACCTTGTGCATAGACACGATTTTGAATACGTTGATAGAAAACTGCACCATCAAGACCTATTGATTAGGGCCTCGTTCCACGAAGCGATCTCAGTGTTAAGATCACTTTTAGTTCATAAGGTAGTTTTACACTTAAGGTGATTTTAGTGCTAAGATCGCTACGTAGAACGGAGCCCTGATTTGTCATCGATTGTAATGAAGTCTATTAACATCTAATGAATAATGGTAAGAATAAAATATATGGGCTTTCTTTCTTTCTAAATTAATAACAACAAAAATCTTCAAATGTTTTTATTATTATTATTATTTGTTGCTGTTGGGGTTTTTTTAGTGTTTTTCTTGTCTTTTTTCTTGTCTTTTTTTGGTTTTGTTTTTTGTTTTTTTGTTTTTGTTTTGCGCTACTAGAAACACTAGAAGACCAAAATCATAAAAGATGTCAAGGAAACGATTCCAAGAGCATTGTGCACATTAATAGAAGTAATTTTATACCACTTTTATAACGATCTAAAGGATAGAAAAAAATATATCCAATTATCTTCTTTGCTATAACGGAATAGAATTGTACAGTTTATTAGCTTTAAGCCTTTTGGATCTTAGGTTAGTCTGACACGCAATAGCCGATGTATTTTTCGTGGTGGGGTTTCGTGTAACATTCATTAGTTCATTCATTCATTCATTCATTGATTTATTCGTTCATTCATTCATTCACTCATTCATATTCGGCTTAACTTTCATATACAATTCAATGGTATTTGTTAAGTGGCGGTGGGCCCATTGGGCTTTTTCTCGTTCCAGCCATTGCAACACGACAGGTATATCAAAGGCCGTGGTATGTGCTATCCTGTCCGTGGAATGGTGCATATAAAAGACTCCTTGCTACTAATGGAAACATGTCGCGGGTTTCGTCTCTAAGACTATATGTCAAAATTACCAAATGCTTGGCATTCAATAGTCGATGATTAATAAATAAATGAGTTCTAGTGGTGTTGTTAAGCAAAACAAAAAAATTTCACAAGTGATGGAACATTGACAAATATGTTAAGAAAGTAAGTATACAGTGTTTAATGTTTTCGAATATTACATAGTTCTTAACAATAATTATTATTCTTAGTTTTCCTGTATTCCGTAAAATAGCTTCTGCCGAAGAAATTGCAAGCTGATCGCCATATTGTTCTAAAACTCTCCTTGTAATAAATTTGGATAAAACTACATTAACTGTTGATGTAGTTTTACCCAAATATATTATTAAAGGGACATTCCTGAGTTTGCTGCAATTTTTAAGATGTTATTGACTAACAGAGACTTTTTAACGATTGTAATCACATAACAAATATATTTTTCTGCATAAAATATTAGTGGCTGTATATGAAACGCGTTTCTGATCGTTCTAATATTTGTATTAGGTTAAATTTCATTTTATTTCCAAAAATATGCTTGTTTTTCTTACGTACGAAATTATTTGAAGACAAAATCCAGTTTCGGCTTCTTACAAATATTAAGACACCAAAGACACATTGAATATACAGACACTGATATTCTAAACAAGACACTGATATCCTAAACAAGAAAATATATTAATATGTAAGTTTAATCGTAGAAATATTTTATTAGTAGGAAACATCTTACAATGCAGCAAACTCGGGAATGTCCCTTTAAGAGAGTTTTAGATTTAACATTACAAAGGCTCTAGATATTCTGTTGGAAATACAACTGCTGCACATTAAAATTCCAATTCTTAAATCGTACGTTTTTAAAATGTTCTGACCAGATAAATGTACGTTTATTTAACCAATTTTTTCTCTATCTTTAAGTCCGCTGGCCGGTGAGCATAATTAATTCCCATGTTTATATCCATTTAAGAGTCAAGCCAAAAATATATCCAACTTATCTGCTTTGCTATAACGGAATAGTGTTGTATAGTTTATTAGCTTTAAGCCTTCTGGCCCATTGGGTTAGTCTGACACGCAATAGCCGATGTATGTTATGAACAGACAATAAAATTAAAGTTTAAAGTTTGTTTTTGTTTTTGTTGAACGACATCACTAGACCACATTGATTTATTAATCATCGGCTATTGCGTGTCAAACATTTGGTAATTTTAACATATACCTAGTCTTAGAAAGAAAATCCGCTACGTTTTTCCATTAGTAACGAGGAATATTTTATAAAAATCATCCCACAGACAGGACAGTATATGCCACGGTCTTTAATACGCCAGTCGTGGTGCACTGGCTGGAACGAGAAGTAGCCCAATGGGCCCACCGACGGGGATCAAACCCAAACCGCCCGCCCATCAGGCGGATGCTTTACCACTGGGCTATGTCCCGACCATGAACAAACAATAACTGCACACTCTTAAAGGGACATACCCTAGTTTTTAAACACTAAGGCATATTTTTTACTATTAGAGCCATTTTTGATAACTAAAATCATACTTTACTTAAATTTGATTGTTTAGACTATCCCATTTCCGTACATTCAAAGTGTTTTTGGTAATCCTAGTGTTTTTAATGTCACAAAATGCATTTATCATATTTTTAAAAACGCACATGCGTTTGAGAGGTAACCGTTATGGAGTAGAGTTTTAGTCTATTTTTAAGAGGGTATTTCACCAATTCAAAGTCACAGACTCCTGTTTCACTCAATTGTAACTTTATCCAAATGTGTTTCAGGTTTGTAGATTAACTAAATTTAGTGTTAATTTTCATGGGCTGAAACTAGGGTCTGTCCCTTTAAACACACATGGATTGGAGTGGAGTAATGTTTAACGTGCACATTCAGAGCAAGCTGCTGTAGCTTTCATTACCGTAAAAATAAGAATAATAATTTTCTGGTATTGACTAATTACTGGAAAACAGTCCAAGTTGTCATTATTGGTGTACACATTATTATTGAATGATGTTAATAATAACTTTTATAATCACAAATGGATTATGTATGTTAAATCTGTTTTAGATGATATTGCTTGTACATATATATGGTTATCACAATGCAATGCTATTACTAGTGCTTCCATGTTGAAAACGTATATTAATACAAAGCTTACGGATCAATACTTACAATCATGGTATACTTATATTGATAACTCATTGTGACGGAACATGCTCTTAATTTTGTTTTCGCCTGTGGCGATATTAATTGTTTTAGAGGGCCGTGTGCAGTTCCAATATGCACTTAAGCCCAGATGGGCACTTTGTTACGTAATACCTCCGCGCGATCGTGGTCGAGCTGTGCCTAATACACACCCAGCCCAGGTGCGGAGGCCATGTGGCCAGTAGTTACGTAATACCTCCGCGAGTTCTCTTTTACAACTAGGGGATTGTCAGCGAACTGTCGACAGTAAGTCTGACCATCTAAGGAAAAATGTCGTCTTGGTCGCTGTGGAAAATGCACATGATAAGGAGAGTACCGCGATGTGCCCCCAGG
The DNA here is from genome assembly GCF_016097555.1 of Gigantopelta aegis. Lineage (NCBI taxonomy): Eukaryota > Metazoa > Mollusca > Gastropoda > Neomphalida > Peltospiridae > Gigantopelta > Gigantopelta aegis. The sequence goes on from NC_054706.1 coordinate 63,046,357, forward strand.
CGATATTCGGAATTTATAATAAATACCTAGGGTTTTAGAGATATTGGGGAGAAACATAGGAAGGCTGCAGGGGAAATGGACGTCGTCCACTGAACGAAATATATAAGTTCAGTCCAGGCGTGGTAAATATATTTTTCTGCTCTGTGTATAACCTTGATGTGATTGATGTGACTTTAAATATTTGAATACTGTATTATACCAATATTATTTAGACGGTGCTGCCGGTAATCTGACGCAGTAAACTGTATATCGATTAGTTTCATTATATATTTACATGTTTGTTTTTCAAGAATGAAAGAAAGCGTTACTTACCATCTTTCTGTCAGTCTAAACCAAATATATATACATTTTATAAATTATTCAACTCTAAGAAAGCTGGTGTCCTTGGAAAACTTTCTATATTTTGTAATCTAATTATGAATACTTTCAAATCCTCTGGCTGATATTCTGTGTATGTTTTGTATTTATTAATATGTATTTACTGTATTTATATACATATATGTACACCCACCATCTTGTTTCAATTATATTGACTGCTGTATGTATATATATCCTCATATGCCGTAGACTACGGCCTGAGTGTAAATAAAGTTCAGTTCAGTTCAGCGCACGCCTGTCTTGGGCACAGGTACCGACCTCAGCCGGTGTCTCTGTCCAGACAGGAACACTGAACGGAACTGAACTGAACTGAACTTTATTTACACTCAGGCCGTAGTCTACGGCATATGAGGATATATATATATATATATATATATATATATATATATATATATATATATATATATATATATATATATATATATACATACAGCAGTCAATATAATTGTAACAAGATGGTGGGTGTACATACATGTACATAAATACAGTAAATACATACTAATAAATACCAAAAAAAATACACAGAATATCAGCCAGAGGATTTGAAAGTATTCATAATTAGATGATAAAATATAGTATATATTAGCTATATGGTCTATAATAAACGGTTACATAAATCATATTTTCCTACGCTATCTTTATGGCATGGATCATAACAGTATCTTGAAAACTGTTATGGCACACCACTGACGTCAGGAGTCGCTATAGCAGCTGCAAGCTTGCGACAGTCGCTGTTTCTGAGATTGACACCATTCAACGTCACTGTAATGAACATCGTTGAATGTTATTAACATATAAAAGTTGGAACTTCAAAGAAATGCTGGCAGGCACACTTTGATCTGTCCGCCGTGTAACTGACAAATTTGTTATCGCTTATGGCATTAATTATCATCTTCCCTTTTTTATATAACATTTCTGAATGATTAAAAATGATAATTTTATTAAATACAGAATGTCATACACAGAAGTGGAATTTAAGTAATTTATTTGTGAAGCACTTAGAATTCGGGAAGTATTCTGTAATAGTTAATTCAAGTCATTTGGTTAGTATGCATAGATTGATCTTCATATTTCATATGTATGTGTTGATGTCTGCCCTACTCTTCTTGTAACAGGGTGGTTAACCCTAACAATGAAATAAATAAATAAATATAACATTTCTGGCTAAGTTATTAGTGTAATAAAGTGTATTTGTCAAGTGTACAGTAAGCCTAAATTTTAATTGTAATTAAACGAAATATAATTGCAAAAAAACCTGAAATTTAAATATATCCCTCTATTACTGCACCAGTATTCAGACTATCCGATCTAAACTGTAGGCCAAGATGGGTTTCCAAGTTACCAGACGGACTATGAACGTATGTCTGAAACATTGGTATTAATAAATCTCAAATGACGAGCGTTTCTAGCTTTGAAATAAGTCATACGGTTCCAATATATCACATATATTTTATTAAATCATTTAAAGTATTTTGTGTATAGTTTAGAATTTATATATAAAAAAGAGAGCTTACACAATATTACATTCCGAAGTTATTAATTGTTCTAGATGTGATTTTGTAAATTTTTGGTTGGTGTAAAAAAAAAATTCTACCCCATTTGCTATCATCATTTAAGTATTTTGAATTATATATGGTTGTTATATAAAACAAATGTAGTGAAATAATTAACTTTTTGGTATAACGCTGACCATCGGTTCAAGCACGCTGTTCTGGGCACATACACCTCAGCTCTCTGGGCTGTCACAGGACTGTGGGTTAGTGGTTAGTGTGAAACAAATAGGACGCGAACCCATTACCTATGAACTTTATGTCCCACTACACCACCGGGGCCGGTCATTTGCCGTTAGCTGGTCTCTCTCTCTCTCTCTCTCTCTCTCTCTCTCTCTCTCTCTCTCTCTCTCTCTCTCTCTCTCTCCTCTCTCTCTCTCTCTCTCTCTCTCTCTCTCTCTCTCTCTCTCACTCTCTCTCTCTCTCTCTCTCTCTCTCTCTCTCTCTCTCTCTCTCTCTCTCTCTCTCTCTCTCTCTCTCTCTCTCTCTCTCTCTCTCTCTCTCTCTCTCTCTCTCTCTCCAGAAGTCGCAGTTAATTATAAAATGCAGAAACATCTTAAATTATTTCATCAAATAATCTACTGGGATGTTGTCAAATAAACATGCATTTCATTCATGTTGCCCTCACAAAACGTTAACAAGATGGCGCAGGGGAATGTAATATATTTATATTTATGTTATATTTGTATTTTTTATTTAATGAGGAACAAATTTTAAGGCAATACATTATTGCAAGATTTAATCAAACGGAAAGAAGGAATGTTTTCGATTGATTGCAGCACGTATCAAATAATGAGATTTGTGTGGGAAATATGGATTATGTAAGAAGCAGGTTGTTGAGGATTGTTCATTGCTGTTGACACATGTGTCCGAATGATAGAGCAGCTGTCTGAGTGGTTAAAAGGTCGGATATTCTTTTCAAAATCAGCCGAGAGAAAGATACTTTTGAGCACTTATTTATAACAATAGCAGTCAACGTCCTCAGCAGAAGAACGCCTTAAAGAAGAGGGCTTTGAAAAGGGTATCTATAGATTGTGAAGATGAACAGAAGAAAGGTGAAAAAGGTCTCAGAGATAAGAATATTATATATTAAATATTTATTGCCGTTAGAAAAATCACATGCCGGATTTGTCAGTGTTAGATATCCCTTACATAATTACCTGGCGACCCACTGGCTGGAATGTTGCACTAATTGCTCGTTTAACTAAACCAAATATGATTGCGTTACTAATAAACCCACATTTTATTTTTGCCAAAAAGTATACATTTTGTAGGCATCTATACATATTTATATATAAAATAATATAATGTGCACACTGCGGGGAATGGTATGTAGCATCGAGTTACAATCGATAAAATTCTATAGTAAATGGGTAATGCATGCATAGCAATAATATACAATAATTATAATAACATATGTCATGTATCAATGTTGTCTGTTCTGTGCGTAATAGCAGTTTTCAAATACTTACACAATTTAATTAGCTGTTTTGAATTGTCGCTGGACAGTAGTTGCGTTAATTTAAATGTTGATGGTTTATTGTAATAAAAAGGTTTAATATATTTATCTCTTATGTTACAAAAGAAGGACACACTAGAACAACGTGATATTCGTCTTCTACTACATTCATATTGCACAAACGACAAATTCTATTATTCTGGTCAATATTGTGGTATCTGCCCGTTTCTATAAAGAGATTATGGGAAGATAATCTATATTTACTCAAAATATGTTTGTATTTCAAGGCAATAGGTTTCTGAAGATAAGTTTGAAAGCAATAATTATTAACAACGAATTTGTATAACAGACATTGGAGAATTGTTGAATACAGCATACATAGATTGGATAAATTGATCAGTCATTCTCTGTTTGAATAGTGATATAAATGTATTGCGATTTTCTACATTTTGATTATACCATATGTGACCAAAACCATTAGTGAGAAGCAGGTCTCTTATTTGACTAACCCAGTTAACAGAACGTGGTTTTCTTATGCACTCGTCATATAGAGTGTTTCAAAATACAGTTATCTGTATTCAACAAATTTATCCAATATTTAACCATACGGATGTTCCTACTTATGTACAAAGGTGATCTACCTAATTCAAAATAGACCATCATATTAGTAGTGCTCCTTTTCACGCCTAAAATACGTTTACAGAATTGTAAATGTAGGATCTCGTGACTATTTACGTTGTTAAAACCCCAAACTTCACAGCCATAATTTAAAATACTGCTAACATATGTATCAAACAGTGATAGTAATGTTTCTGTATTTAAGAAATAGTTACTAGTTTTACCAAATAGAGCAGTCATAGCTTTTCTACCTTGGTTGCATATTACCTTCTGAGCGGTATTAAATTTTCCATTATAATGAAGACAGAGCCCAAGATAGTTAAAACTGTTAACAATTTCTAAATCGGTTTCGTGGTATGTCCACCTATGTCAACATAGTGATAAATTTATGTTTGTACTTTTATTAATTATGTTGTAGATGGAAAAGTGAGAAAGCTGAAGTAGGATTTAGAGGAACTTGTGGGATGCAAGAGAGAAAATATAGATTTTTGATATTCATAAACAACATTCTCAGCCTAAGTTGCCAGTCTATAATTTTTATCCCGACCAAAAGAGCCACCCACACAATCATCCACCCCCACAAAAATGTATTTCACTCAAATCGTTTTAGACAAGTATTAGTCCAACCAGTGCGCCACGATTGGTATATCAAAAGCCATTGTATTTGGAGGAAACACACTACATGTTTCCATTATCAGCAAAGGATATTGTCCCACACGCAGGGTAGCACATACAATGACCTTTGATATACCAGTCTTAGGATGGAATGGGAAAACCCCAGTCAGAGAATGATTGCACTGAAGAGATTCGATCCTGCCATCCAAGCACCCCAGGCGAGCACCCTACCGACTAAGCTAGATCCTGTCACTACACTTAAGGTCTCACTACACAGATCACTTCTGGGTGAGAGTTGATTGATCATGGTCCACTATAGTTCCTAATTGTTGTGGTTCACATATTCACTTCTAGGAATTGGGGAAGAATTCAAACAATATGTATGTTTAATGGTAAGCTTTCTGGCTGTATTTTGCTCATGTTATTTTGTAATATTGTGCATTGACCTTTTGGGACATGGGTGTATAGGTCAAGAGACAGCCGGAGTGAATCGGTTAATGAACCACCTGTTTGGACCGGTACTACAGCCAGATGTGGTCATACAGAAAAAACCTGAGACGGAAATCTTCTTAATTTTGGAGTGAAAATAATGTATGTTCGCAATAGTGTATGTTGTTAGTGCCAACGAGAACCCGTTCTATTGGCAATCTTCATTTGAAGTTGGGCAATTTAACATGGGCTTCAATGGCAGATGACAAACTAAATATGGTTAATGGATATAAGGCATGATTAATTCGAATACACACTGAAAAACGGACACGTTATAACGTTATAACGTTAGTGGTTAATAAGATATTAAATTGTGTCCATAAAGACTAGTGACTTTACATCTGCCCACTGAGTGGTTTTAAGTCGCAGACCCGTGAAAATGGACACTAACTTAAGTTTGGTTAATCTACAAATCTGTAACACATCTGTATAAAGGTACAATGAAGTGAAACATGTGAAACGAGGGAAACACCTTCCAAATATACATTAAAACTTGTCTCCATCACCGTTCCCCCGCCCGCTACCGACCCTGATCGGGCTGTATGTGTTCTCTTGCACTTGCCAAGCCAAACTGACTCGTTCCCGCTAGTGCCCCACGAATGGTATATCAAAGGCCGTGGTATGTGCTATCCTATTTGTGGGATGGTGCATATAAAAGATCCTTTGCTGCTAATGAAAAAAAAAATGTAGCGGGTTTCCAATCTAAGACTATATGGAAAAATTAAGAAATGTTTGACATCGAATAGCAGATGATTAATAAATCAATCGGCTCTAGTGGTGTCGCTAAACAAAACAGTCTTTAAGTTTTTTTCGTTACAATGATTGTCATCACGCCATCCGACACGTGTACACAGGGCTCGAAATAGGAAGTAAAATATGGCCTGCTTTTATTATTTTAATAAATACCAGGTCAAAAGAAATAAGACAATGCGAGTTATCGCCCTTATTTTCGTGTGAAGGTCGTATGGCCTAGAATATTTTTCATCGAAAGACGAGTTTCATAAAAGATATTTGATATATATTAGATCCATTTTTACACAAAAAGTTAGTATCCTTAAAATAATGATCAAATGATCATCAAACTGTCATTTGACATCTACGTTAGTGGCTTACAACTGCCTCGTACCTATTGTAAAATTTCACCGTTATCTCGCACTACGCTGGAACCGCTACTTGACGCAAATCTACCACCTACTAACCTTGAAGCCTATGGCTTTGTATGTCAAAAGAAGCCAGTTTTTGCTATATAGCAAAGGAAACCATGGTCACATGTTTGGAATTTTAAGAAATCATTAGGTTTTTTAGATTATTGGTCTGGCTCTATGTTAGGCACGTCCGTAACTGACTCACTGACTGATTCGATATAAATTGCTTCCTGTTACTATTTCCTGTGCGTTTATACGCCGCACACACACATTTCCCAATACCGAGATGTCGCCTGTTTCCCTTTTGTCGTGGGTGTATTAGATACGTCTAACACCGTCGCCGTAACTACTATCTAGTCATTATCTTATCACTGCGGCTAATGATGTTTGTGAATAATTTAAATTTTGTCTGTGCTAAGTGACGATTTGAGCGAGCTGACCTCAATCATGTTTACAGTCACGACCTTGTCTATGGATGTAGTTCGGGCGGTGATTCCACTTGATCTAGCAGCGTTGGAGCCTCCCCAAGAGAATCACGGAAAGCGTTTTAATTGGCGTCGGTTGTTTCACGGTTAAGCCGTTGGTTGGCCTTGCTTATGGCTGGTAGCGGGTGAAGGAAGCAAGGAAATGGTTTATTTAACGACGCACTCAACACATTTTAGTTACGGTTATACGGCGTCAGACATATGGTTAAGGACCACACAGATATTGAGGGAGAAAACCCGCTGTCGCCACTTCATAGGCTACTCTTTTCAATTAGCAGTAAGGGATCTTCTATATGCACTATCCCATAGACAGGATATCACATACCACGGCCTTTGATGTACCAGTCGTGGCGAACTGGCTGGAGCGAGAAGGTAGCGGGTGAGATCTAGCTCAGTTGACAGAGCTCTTTGTCTGAGGCGGTTAGTTTAAAGGATCGAATCCCCAAGGTGGACCCCATTCTCTGATTGGGATTTTCCCGTCCCATCCAGTGCCCCACGACTGATCTGATATAATAAAAACCGTGGTATATGGTGTCCTGTATGTGCAAAAGTACATATAAAAGTCCCCTTGCTGCTAATGGAAAAAATGATCAAATATTAGACAATCAGTAGCCTATGATTCAAAAATCAGTTTGCTCATTTGGTGTCGTTAAACAAAACAAACTTAATTTTAAGGCTGGTATATACTGGATGTCACCTCCCGCCTGACCACAGATCACAGATATCCGATTTGATTCACCAAAATCCGGAAATATATCCGCAGAAGTAGTCAGGCCATTTCATATAATGGTCTCTGTTTTTTTCTTTTCTTTTTTCCTTCTTCTTCTTCTTTTTTTTTTTGGTCGTGTCCGAAAAATTGTCAATAGCAAAAAGCTGTATATATACATTACAATACTTAGTAATAATTGCTATATTACACACGTTTGGATTTTTTCTCTCTTTTAGTTTTTATATTATTTGCCATTAACCGGGTGTTCCAGACAGAACGAAAAATCAGGCATATTAGACCGTGTGCCCACTATAACCACCACCACCCCTGCCCTGCCCCCCCCCCCCCCCCCCCACCGGAGATTTTCAAGATGAGTACATCTGCGAAGCCTATCCATAGACATATTCAAATTAGGTTGTCTGCAGGCAGGTTGGAGTGCCCGTAGGGCACTTTTGAATGTAGGTACCCTATTTATTTCTGATCAAGGTGAATATTGTACCTAATTTTCAAAAATATTTGGAAATAATTCTAGACTATATCACTGTTTTTACTTTACAGCTGGGTTACTGGTGAATATAATCCACCAACAAATAATCAAGTTTTAGCATCTAACTAATTATAGTGAGGTAATGGAATTGAAATGCCTTAGATATTACAAAAACATAGTATATAAAACAAATGATTGAAATTAACATACAGACCTATTTTGATAAGATTTAAAACCAAATTATGAATGCTATTCATGCTAAACTATATGTTCATAACAACAAACCACAAAGCAATGCAATATATATGTGGTATAGATATAGTACCGGAGGTATATTCGCCAGCAGAAGTTACGCAGTTCCTGATATATATGATTCTCTATGTACATGTGTATATATACATACCGTACTTAGAACTGCCTGAACCTTCTGTTATTAACTTTGTATTGTATTTAATATATGAGGACAGTATTATTCAAACATGGTGCAGTACATGCTGTCTAAACCGTGTACTTGGACATTCTGAATATATTTATATTAAACACAAGTCTTGCAAACATAAAAAGTGAATTTACGTACCATTCGAAGGCAAGTGTGCATTACATGTACAATTCACTTATTTCACAACAGTTCATCTTACAATGGCCAGGGCCCCGTTCCACAAAGCGATCTTAGCGCTAAGATCACTTTAAGTGCATATGTTAGCTGTGCAGTTACGGTGACCTTAGGGCTAAGATCGCTTCGTGGAACGGGGCCCTGGGGTTGGGTTTTTTGTTTGCTTTTTGTAATATTTTAGAACTGCAGTTCCATTTACATTGTGCTTAACTTATGTTTTAGTATATATATATTTGACATCTACATGGAATATTGTCATATATATATGAAAATTGCCCAGTCTGCAGTTTGATTGTGATTGTTTTATGACAGACAGCTTTGTAGTGTAGTTTACAAACATGTGTAACATGCTAACGCTGAAGACAATTTATGGTAATTCCAGTCCATTCAAATATATTACTGTTAGTGTAAAATGGGTGTACTCCGACTAGATTTAGTAGCTGTATATTCGTTAAAACAGATATCCTGGAAGAAAAAGATGGACAACAGGATATTGTGTCCCCAGGCAGGCAAAGGTGTATTAAAAAAAATCACGGGCCTTTCTAATATTAATAAAAGTGGTGTGGCCAATAACGCTACATAGAACCATTTAGCCTAAATAATTGTTGCCTATGGCCACCTAGAGCAAACGTTAACCGGTCATCGATCCCAAATCGACCGCCTATTAGGCGAGAGCTTTTCCCGCCCCGACAATACAGAAGTCATATTGAAACAAAACAGGCATTGCTGCTTTTAGCGTAATAACGTAACACGTTAACACGGTTTTTGGTATACCAGTCACGGAGTACTGGTTGGAACGGAATAAAAACAATGAGCCAGCCATTGCGGCTTGATCCTACAACCCGTCGTAGCCCAGTGGTAAAGCGTTCGCTTGATGCGCGGTCGGTCTGGGATCGATCCCCGTCGGTGGGCCCATTAGACTATTTCTCGCTCCAGCCAGTGCACCACGACTGATATATCAAAGGCCATGGTATGTGCTATCCTGTGTGGGATAGTACATATAAAAGATCTCTTGCTGCTAATCGAAAAAGAGTAGCCAATGAAGTGGCGACAGCGGGTTTCCTCTCTCAATATCTGTGTGGTCCCCAAACATATGTCCGACGCCATATAATCGTAAATAAAATGTGTTGAGTGCGTCGTTAAATAAAACATTTCCTTCCTGCTACAACCCGTCGCACCTCAGGCGAGCACTCTAACACCAAGCTAGATCATGTCGCCGCGTCAGCAAAATTACTATTGGCATCTATAAACGTGATGTTGTAATTTCGAGAATTAAGTAAACTATTAGCTATTTTCAAAGTTAATCAACGTCGAGAGAAGCCTCAAGAATTCCCAAGATGTCAACCGTTTATTGGGAAACCATTCTGCATTGATGAGAGGCACCGCGGACCCAAGCCATGTAATACGCGGTTTTCGTTGTGATATTATTACCCTAAAATGCTTAGTTGTTACAACAAAGTAAAGGAAACGAACGCATCTATAATGACAGTCTCGGCATATTTTTTTCACTAGGACTGTTTTGTGTCTAAGATAAAGATACTTTGACAATTGGGCGAGAGAGAGAGAGAGAGAGAGAGGATGGATGAATGAATGAATGAATGAATGAATGAATGAATGAATGAATGTTTAACGACACCCCAGCACGAAAAATACATCGGCTATTGGGTGTCAAACTAAGGGAGAGAGAGAGAGAGAGAGAGAGAGAGAGAGAGAGAGAGAGAGAGAGAGAGAGAGAGAGAGAGAGCACATCGATTTATTAATCATCGGCTATTTGATAATCATCATGAAGTCATCAGAGGATACCCGCTACATTTTTTGCTAATGCAGCAAGGCATCTTTTATAAGCAGTTTCCCACATACAGCAAAGCACATACCACGGCCTTTACCACCAAATGCAATAAAGTAAACCTTCTGATTATAATTTAAAAGGAATCTAAGATCAGTATTGAGAGAGAGAGAGAGAGAGAGAGAGAGAGAGAGAGAGAGAGAGAGAGAGAGAGAGAGAGAGAGAGAGAGAGAAATCCTGCTACCATCACAACTCAGACGAACGCTCTACCACTGAGCTATATTCCGCTCTTCAAGGATCGGGACACAGCCCAGTGGTAAAGCGCTCGCTTGATGCGCGGTTGGTCTAGGATCGATCCCCATCGGTGGGCCCATTGGGCTATTTCTCGTTCCTGTCAGTGCAACACGAATGGTATATCAAAGGCCGTGGTATGTGCTTCCCTATCAGTGGGATGGTGCATATAAAAGATCCCTTGCTATTAATGGGAAAATTTAGCGGGTTTCCTCTTTAAGACTAAATGTTTGACATCCAATAGCCTATTATTAATAAATCAATGTGCTCTAGTGGTGTCGTTAAACAAAACAAATAAACTTTTTGGTATTTCCGTCAGTTGTTAAAAATGCCTTTGCATGGCACTTATATTTTACATTTTATACTAAATTTGATATTCAGGTCACGTAAAGCAGCCGTAACTTCATAAGTTATAAATTCATCAAAAGGTTACAGACACTAATGTCGCTGGCAATGAATTCAATCGTAATATAGGGCCTACTTCTTTTTATTTCTTCAGCTTTATCGGAAATCTACATAGCAGTTCCATTAAGGAAGTAAACCCTTCCGAATAATTATCGACATATCACTCAAGTCTGTGAGGAAAAAATTGTTGATATTTTTTCCAGTGATAATCGATAATTGCCCACGGCAAAATATACAGTTATACAATGAGATTTGACCTGATTTATGAATGGACGGTGTGGTGCTACAAACAGGTTAGTAAAGTTAATCACCCAGACGGGATAATAGTCTTCCTGAATCAACTTCCTTGATGATTATTGTCTTAAGATGACACGATACTTCTCGCTGGTAGCAGTTTTTCTAACATGAATTTGCAACAAAATTCACTTTTACAGTGTTTGTGTCATTAGGTTCAAAGTTTGTAGACAGTGGGTTTTATATCGGGTGACCCACAAAAGACATGGGGCGGGATTTAGCTCAGTCGGTTGAGTTATCGCTTGAGATGCTTGCGTCGTAGGATCGAACCACCTCTGTGGATCCATTCCACCGATTGTTTTTTTTCTCTCATTACAACCAGTGCACAAGGCTATTGTATGTGCTTTCCTGTCTGTTGGAAAGTGCATGCAAAAGATCCCATGCTTCATTGGGAAAAATGTAGCAGGTTTCCTCTGTTGACTACGAGTCATAATTACCACATGTTTGACATCCAATAGCCGATGATTAATAAATCAATATGCTCTAACGGTGTCGTTAAACAAAACAAACGTTTCCTACCAGTAACTTTAATTAGCAGTGCTCAAAGCATCAGACGACGCTCACACTAATAACACTGGTGGGCATTTTCTCTTTCATTTGGTATCTAAAAAAAAGTCGAAAAGAAAGACATGTTATCGGAAAAAGTGGACACGATCTCGAGACTTAGGATTTCATAAACTATAGATTTGTAAGATGGCATCGGATCAAAGAAGGATTAATTTTCCGTGACGCGAGCAATTAGGATCGACACTATGGCCCCTCAATTGTAGACCTGTACGCCGACATCGTGTCTGAGCGGGATTAGCTTCAATGACTGGAAAAATTGGAAACGACTCTCTATGGTCCTTGCATACAAATAAAGTCTACAGACTGACAACGTAGCATTGTCTCTAAGGTTAATGCCAGACGACTCTTTGAACTTCCAGATACTCGTATAATAATATATATTTTTAAAATCCATGGTGGTCAACGTTTTAAGAAAGAACTATCCGTTGAGATCCACAAACCACGTGCACAAGGCCATTTTATGTGCTTTCCTGTCTGTTGGAAAGTGCATGCAAAAGATCTCATGCTGCATTGGGGAAAATGTAGCGGGTTTCCTCTGATGTCTACGTGTCAGAATTACCAAATGTTTCACATCCGATAGCCGATGATTGATTAATCAATGTATATCGAGTCAAATTAAAAACTTTACAATCTAAAATTTGAATAAAGTCAATAAGAGTTGAAAGCAGGTATTTTTTCAGGAATAAATATTGTAAAGGCAATGTCTACATTCCATTTGAAGCCTATCACAGCTCACGTGACCCGATCCATAGCACGTGCACAGCACCATTGAGGCAAAAGTGGTTTTGCACGTGCCACTGGTCACGTGACTACAGTAGCAGGGTTGACCTTTATTGGCTAAGGGCGACTAAGAATTTTACAAAGATAGGCCGTTGGGCGACGATCGATTTTAGGGTCTGGCGAGTATGGTACTAGTTAAAAAAAGAAACACACTGATACTGAATCGAATATGACAAAACACACTACAGATCTGGCAGCAGGAGACATAGAACATGTTCTATATTTTGACAGCGCCAACATAATGAATAAACATAAAATTCATTAAGTTTTAAACCCATACCGTCTCAAATAACATTTTATTGGGGGTAAAAGTGCAGTGTGAATTAAAAGAAAAATTTGTTACAAATTACCATCAAACTGCATACATTAACTCTTTTTGTTTCTCTCTGATACATTGTGTTAAGGCAATTGATGGAACATCCAATGTAATCTAAATGACACAACCGTAATACATGATCAGGGCCACATCACTGCACAAAGCAGAGTCGAATGGGCATTTGGCAAAAGAGTGGATGATTCTATGGATCTCTATCTAGTGCCTCGTCTATAGGAGAACAGCCACTCCTGAGAAAATCATTTGCTGGGATTTTCCCCCCCCCCCCCCACACACACACACACACCCCTTGCATATCCACACAGTTTATTCTATCACTCTTGCATCGCCACAAAGAGGACTGCCACTCACAGTCTAATTTACTAAAGCACGCGCAGTTCTAACTTTAGTCTCTTTGTACTGTATTATCTTTTACCCTGTATTAAAAATGAGAGTTAGTATGTATAATTTAATGGTATTTTGTAAAGAAACGTGTTTATTTATACTGGATTTTTTTTTTTTTTGAGTTGGTATGGGTTTAAAACTTAATAACATGTTTTAATATGAATTTTAACTTTATTCATTATGAAGTAAAATGCCAATTCATCGGTTTTATTTAACGCAAACAGACTATATACGGTGAGCACATGGTTACTATTCAACAAAAAACCCACTCGAGTTTTGATTTTGCCGGTGCAGTTAAATTCCAATGTGGTAATTGGAGGGCTAGCTGAATTTGTGAAGGACATTAATGTACTCTAGTGGTGTCGGTAAACAAAATAAACTTTTTTAACCATAAATATATTAAAAAGAAATTTAAAAACCACCTACTGGGATTGTAACTTTGAACTTTTACAATCTTTACTCTATGGATATTTGCCACCCACAGGTCAAATATTGTTGAAATAGCAAAGATTCAAAATTGTAACTAAACAAATATGACGCTCACTGCATTTGTTGGCCTCCTGTCTGGCGTCGCATGTTTTTACTTAAGTTTTGGATATGTTGCTATTTTCATAAAATGTGACTTGTGGGCCTAAAATTTAAAGTGAAGGTGACAAATATTCATGTAGTAATGGGTGTTATATATATCAAAGTTAGTCCCCATACATTTTAAATAATTTCCTATTCAATAGTGTTATGATATTTTATTCAGTGCGGTTATATTTTGTTTTGTTAATTAATTTTTTTTTGGGGGGGTGGGTGGGGGTGGGTACCCGATATATCACGATATATACCTCCAACACACGAGTGGGTCATGTTCAGGAGGGCTAGCGATCGCGGTTGCTTCCAGACAGAATTTATGTAACGCCTAACGTTAGATGAATGTGATAAGATAGAAGACAGTGATACCAGTCAAATTGTTCGCGAGCGCTCGGCCTCCCGAACACGCTACTGGTATATATTAATTTTCCTGTATCCACCTGGCTTGTTTGTCTTCTGTCACTAATAAAACCAGCCTGTCCCACGGCACTGTATAGGGCTTGAAGGTCAGCAGAGTTCGCGGAAATTGATTGCATTATTCTTTAGTGCAGACTACGCCCACAGCAAACGTCTATTTGAAGCGACAGGTTTGTGACCACGTGACATCAGCAATTGTATCCGTTGGAGAAACAGTCTGGGATGTGAAGATAGGAACTGTTTTTATTTAAAGGGGCATACCCTAGTTTTTAGACACTATTAGAGCCGTTTATGATCACTGAAATCAAACATTACTTATATTTTATGGTTTAGATTATCCATTCCGTACAATCGAAATGTTTCTGGTCATCCTGGTGTTTCTAATACCACAAATTGCATTTTTCATATTTTTAAAAACGCACGTGCGTCTGAGAAGTAACGCTGGTGGAATCGCGTTTTAGTCTATTTTTAAGGGTATTTCAACGTCACAGTCTTTTGTTTCACTCTGTTGTATCCAAAATTGTTACAGATTTGTAAATTAACCAAAATTAGTGTCCATTCTTACGGGTTGAAACTAGGGTCTAGGTGAAAAATACGCCTTTAAAAACTAGGGTCTGTCCATTTAAGAATGCATTCCACATATTTTATTTACGGTTATATGGCGTCGGACATATGATTAAGAACCACATAGATATTGAGGGAGGAAATCCGCTGTTGCCACTTCATGGGCTACTCGTTTCGATTAGCAGTAAGGGATCTTTTATATGCACTATCCCATAGACAGGATAGCACATACCACGTCCTTTGATGTACCAGTCGTGGTGCACTGACTGGTGCGAAAAATCTGGGATGTGGACCTTGAGGGTAAAGTTTGTTTTGTTTAACGACACCACTAGGGGATTAATTAACCATCGGCTATTTGATGTTAAACATTTGGTAATTCTGAAACGTAGTCATCAGAGGAAACCGCTACATTTTTCCTAATGCAGCAAGGGATCTTTTATATGCACTTTCCCACAGACAGGAAAACACATATCACGGCCATTGACCAAATTAGGTGCCCTGGTTGGAACGAAAAAAACCCCAAATCAGGTGAATGGATCCACCAAGGCGGTTCGATCCTGCGACACAAGCACCTCAAGCATGCACTCAACCAACTGAGCTAAATCCCTCCCTTGAGGAATAAATAAGACGAATAAAGTTCTTTCGGGGGAAACAGTTGAATCTAGATAGGAACGAAAGAAAACCGGGCAGCGGGAAAATATCATTTACGGTCAAAACGAGCATTAGTGGGGTCGAAACAGCCAGAGTTCGTTACCATGCTTGTGAAAGTTACTTTTTCAATAGGACTCGACCCAAGGAACAAATATCTGAAGGTGCCACAAAAATTTGACCCCGAATAAGGTCAGTTTTGGTGACCTTGAAAGGTCATAGAGGTCAAATAGGGTAAAAGAAAACCTATATCAGTAATGGATAGTCATACAAAGGTCATATTGGTGTCAAATGAAAGCTCTCGTCAAACCAAAGAACTTTCATTCGTGATGTAAATTGATAGGGTCAACAATGTGGTCAATAAGGGTTGTTTTTGGTTAAAAACAATACCTCAAAAGATGATACTATAATGATCGTGTATGGTGTCAAATGGAAGCTCTCATCAAAACAAAACACTTAAACTTCAGAGTATAAGTGGTGCTATCAACCGTTTGACCCCTATAGGTCATGAAAAGTCATGCAAGATCAAAAGTCCGAGAACATCAAGCAGCGGTTTTAGTTTGGTCGCTTATGGTGTCAAATGAAAGCAGTCCTTAAAACAACTTGCTGCTAGTTAAATGTCTTGTGGTTAACTATGTGGCCTCTAGATCTCTTT
The DNA here is from genome assembly GCF_016097555.1 of Gigantopelta aegis. Taxonomy (NCBI): domain Eukaryota; kingdom Metazoa; phylum Mollusca; class Gastropoda; order Neomphalida; family Peltospiridae; genus Gigantopelta; species Gigantopelta aegis. The sequence goes on from NC_054706.1 coordinate 63,062,609, forward strand.
AAGCAGGAACATTTGCACAGTGGTGTACAGTCAAGATGTTCTTTTTTGCCGAACTGTATGCGTCCTGAAGAACAGTGTTTAGTGCTGCTAGTGACCTGGTGGGCATACCGAGTCTTCATTGGATCTGCAGCAGTCAGAAATGATGCGGCTGTCCCGGGTGTGGCAATCCCTGATTCTGCTATGACTTCCGCCCATCCACTGTCACGAAGAATGTCTCCAAATGTATGCCACAATGCCATTTCAATTTCTGCTCACCGAGTTCATCTGGAAATGTCCACTGGAGCTTCTTCACGATTGCATAAAGAAGCTGATCAACATTAAGCACGGGAACCTGACCAGGATTTAGGAAATCAACGATCTGTCTGACAATTTCCATGCCATGTTTCACCATACGGGTATCTGAAGAAGACTCATAGAAAAAGGCAGAATACCTATAATAGCTGGGAGTGACATCGGTATATCTATGCCCTGAGTTGCATAGTAAGATGACCACATAGATTTCACATCAGCCTCTGCCTCGTCTCCGCTTTGGATTATTTGGCGTACATGTTTCAACCATTCTATTTCCTCAAGGACTCCATCCTCTATAGCTTCGGGATGAGACTCGCTTCTCTTTCGCGGACCGTGTCAGCGGAGCGACTACGGTGTAACTATCAGAAAGTAGCTGTGAACGGTTCTCATCCTCATGACTGTATGCACAAGTGTCTCTTGGTGTCCCACATTTAGTCATTGACCGTTGCTAGAACACAGACATACCAGTTCCATGGAAGGAAGTCTTGGATGTGCGTGAAGTCGGATTATGATCCAGGTTGTCGAGTGCACCTACTGTGAAAAGCTGGTTCTGCAAGTTATGTGGGCAAACAATACCATCCACCCGAGCTTGGTGTGCCACTGTTTCCGCCAATCGTTTCTCTATTACTATGACTCTGTCGAATGAAACGGATATTCCCAGCTCACTCATGTGCTTGATGAGTTTTTTACTGCGGGTTTGGCTGTGTAACCATATACCAACGTATAAGGGTAACGGGGTTTCACACCTCCCACGACTAGACAAGCTCTCCGTATTAAATACAAGAAGCTCTGAAATTGTTTTCTCTGGTTTAGACATAGGCCTTTGATCCCCGCCTGCATGGCAGCCGTAGAGAAGAAGACGAACAAGATGGAACAGTTGTGGGGGCGCCACTTCCGTGCTGTCGCATAAGCTTCCGTCAAATTTGAACGTTCTGTTGCACATACTGCCCTCCGACAAACCATTGCAGCTTTCACAAGTATCTTGGCCTTACCTTCGGCATCATATTGAATAGCATCAGAAACAATTTTCCGCATTTACTTTGATGCTATCAAATAAACGCAACGCCGAGCGCCTTGTTGTTCTTGGAAATCAGGAAAACGGGCAATAATTTCCTTTTTCAGACGTGTTGGATTGATGGTGGTGGCCGTGTCGCCAAGCATTGTCTGGTAAATGTCTAACAGTTCACGCATACAGAACACTGTGATACCGGTAGCTATGTCATCCTCTATTTTACTAAACAGTTCCTCCTTTGCTACCTCAGTTGTGGAAAACTCATTTGGCACAGGCTTTATCTTCCTCAAATATGCACGCTCATACGTGGTTAAACAGTCGCGATGATATTGGATATCCAAAGCAACCACATCGCCTTGCTCCAAAAGGCCAATCAAGCGGTGATCTTCTAATGCATGTGCCATTTGTTTCACTGTGTTATCAAGATTCTCACATTTATGTAGATCCTTCGCTAATTCTTCTTGGCAGAAGACACACTTCATTTTTTTCGAAGACAGGGGTTACACTACGAGTTGACTTTCGCTTCCTACTCTTTTTTCTTCGAATCTTCGACTTGTTGGAGCATATAGGAGGAAAACAACTTTGTGCAAGATCGATGCCAGGCTGCACCTTTCTCCTTCCATACTACCTTATCTGCATTGTCCACATCAAATGCAATAGGCATGGCATCCAACTCTTTGAATCGCCGCGCCCGATCCAAAATATCTTTGTACACAGTTTCATGCCCTGGATGTTTACTAGACATTGGACAGTTCAGTTTCTCCTCAGTATCCTTCTGACAAATGGCACACAGCGTCCAGTCCATTGTAACCTGCTGATGATAGATGTATCAGGTGTGTGCTCGCTTAGATCCGCCGTGTTTTACATGCACCATTACTGGCTGAACATAAAGGTAATACAATTTCAACCAAAGAATGAAATTAGTTGACCCTATCAATCATTATACATCCTGGAATAAAAGTGTTTTGCTTTGAGTGTTATGGTTTGATGAGAGCTTTCATTTGACACCATACACGGTCATCATAGCATCATAGTTTGGAGTCTGTATCTTTACCAAAATTATCCCTATTGACCTCTTTATCACATTGTTGACCCTGTCAATTTACTACCTGGAATAGAAGTGTTTTGGTTTGATGACAGCTTTCATTTGACACCAACATTGCCTTTTTATGACTATCCGTTATCGATTTCGGTTTTTGCCCTACTTGATCTTTCATGACTTTTCAAGGTCACTGAAACTGGCCTTATTTTGGGGAAATACCACAGCCTTTGATATACCAGTTGATGAGTGCTTGTTTGGGACGAGATTAAAAATAATAAAAAAGGGTCCTCCGAGGACGTTCAATTGTACTTCAGGCCAATAATCTATCAACTGAAATAAACCCCGCCGTTTCCGTCCAGACAGTAAATAATTGGCATATGTCTTTAAATTAAAACTGGGGTGGTGCGTAGCCTAGTGGTAAAGCGCTTGCATGATGCGCGGTCGGTCCAGGATAGATCCCTGTCGGTGGGCCCGTTGGGTCATTTCTCGTATCAGTCAGTGCACCACGACTGGTATATCAAAGTCCGTGGCATGTGCTATTCTGTATGTGGGATGCGTTGCTACTAATGGGAAAGTGTACAGGTTTCCTCTCTAAGACTATATATCAGAATTACTAGATGTTTGACATCCAATAGCCGATGATTAATACATTATGTGTTCTAGTGGTGTCGTTAAACTAAACAAACGTTAACTGTTTAATTTCGTCGCGAGAGAAGAAACACACTAGCGACACACGGGCTACTCGTACCAAAAAGGAGAATACAAAACAGCAAATACCACAACGTTTGATATACCAGTCGATGTGCACTCGTTTTGAACGAGAGAGAAAAAAAGAAAGGTCGATAATCTAGAACTTTACTTTATTTTCCAAACAGCTGTAAAAGCGCGTGTATTTGTCTGTCTTCTTTTTTTTTCATCCACGCCCCCACATACACAAGAATCTAAAAAATACTGCTGCGTGTGCATGGTTGTATATCAAACACATCCCTCAGCAGGTGAACACGATGGAAGTTAATGTGCATGTCAGCTGCCAGTCTCCGTCTTTATCGACTAGTTCATCGCAAACTTAGCAACAGTTACATGTGTGCAAGCAATCGACTAAACATTGCAATTTCCGTCTAACAGTAAAACCAGATTAAACAGATAATTGGGGAAATAGTAACCTACAGTATATGAACTGCTTTAAAGCTGAAGTTAGTTTTGTTTAACGAAACCACTAGAGCACATTGATTTATTAATCATATATTATTGTATGTCAAGCATTTAGGGCAATGATGGAAATGGATGGAAATGGTTTATTTAATGACGCACGCAACACATTTTATTTACGGTTATATGGCGTCAGACATATGGTTAAGGACTTAAGGCAATGAATAACGCGTAAACATTGTTAGTAACACCCAAACAGTCGAAATATTTGTTTGTTTGTTTGTTTGTTTGTTTGTTTGTTTGCTAAACCAGATTAAACTGATAATTTGAGAAATAGTAACCTACGTGGACTGCTTTAAAGCTGTAGTTAATTTTGTTTAACGAAACAACTAGAGCACATTGATTAATTAATAATCGGCTATAGAATGTCAAACATTTTGTAATTCTGACTCACAGTCATCAGAGGAACACCGCTACATTTGTTTCTAATGCAGTAAAGGATCTTTTATATGCACCATCCAACAAACAGGATAGCACATACCACAGGCTGGAACAAGAAATAGCCCAATAGGCCCACCGACGGGGATCGATCCCAAATCGATCGCGCATCAAGCGAGTGCTTCATCCAGTCGAAATAAATCAAATCGAATAATATATGGGTGTCTAATAATGGTTTATGGCATGAAACTAATGTTAATGGTAGCCTTTTTGCGACCAACCGAAAAAAATGGTATCCTTTTGGCGACCAACCGAAAATTATAGATGAGGTCTGCAGAGAAAACGAAATTAATCTGGAAATATTACCCAAACGTTTCGAAGTAAATTTAAAGGTGCTATGTCAAAGTTGCAATAATGGCAGTTCTCTCCAAAAATATTATTAATGTTTTGCTTTAAAACATAAAGTTTATACCTTCAACTATATGCCTAGAAAAACAATTATAACCAAATAATTCAAAATACTGGTGAATTTTTAAAATGTATTTTAGGAGAGAATCCTGAGAGTGTGTCACACGCATAAGTTAGTGACGTCACTGTTTTATGCGTACACATGCAACACACTAAGATTGTCTAGAATTGTTTACGGTCAACTGACAAAAGAAACAAAGATGGTGTCCATGCTTAATTTAGCCACAGATTATTCCTGTAAAACCCCTCTTGTCGTCCAGTGTAAAACGTCATGAACTGCAAGGTGTGTCTCATTGCAAGGCCATGTACTGATAAATACGTGTTTACCGTTCTAGCAGGGAAGGAACGAAATGTTTTATTTAACGACGCAATCAATTCATTTTATTTACGGTTATATGGCGTCAAACATATGGTTAAGGACCACACAGATATTGAGAGAGGAAACCCGCTGTCGCCACTTCATGGGCTACTCTTTTCGATAAGCAGCAAGGGAGATTTTTCATGCCAGTACCGGCTCTAACCCAGAGTGAGTGCACCGATAGGCTCAATGGGTAGGTGTAAGGCCATTAGCCGACATGCACTGCAGGTTCCGTGTACTCCGGGCTTGGGTGATACCGAGACAGCTCAACTGACAGCAAGCGTGGAGCACGGCCCTGTCAAGTAGTCCCATACCGAAATGTTTATAATGTCCAAAAACCACAAACATATCTTTGTCTCTGTGTTAAATGTTTGTGGTGTTGTTAAAAAAAAAAAAAAAAAAAAAAAAAAAAAAAAAAAAAAAATAGTATGTTAAGTATAAGTTCTAAGCTTCTGTGTAATGCGAGTGAAAAACAATCTGCTGAAAAACATATGTCCAATCTGAAATCAAAGATGTCCAATGTATACATACGTTACACTGTGCTTAAGTGTATAGCAATTTACCTCCAAGTACTATCTTTGCTACCGTGTACCTCATTTTGATAGATAGATAAATACGATACTTTTATGGCAGCCCAGAATATAAGGCATTGCTCTGTGTAGCTGTAGGGTGTATACCACCTAATCAAATCCCATAGACGACAATAGTAACATATGTGGCTAAACCTTCTACCTGCAGCGTATCAATCGACATATGCACCATGGATATAAATACTACCAACCCTCACCCTTAAAGTAAATCAGAATAAAATGGGGGTTAGGCTGCTCATTTCAGAGATAACGGATAGCATCTATGACTACCCTAGTTCTGCACACAATTTGAGTACCTTTTTTTACAGGTACCCCATACATATTTTAAGCACATGGGTTCTTGACATAGTGGTACTATATGAAATAAAATTCCATATATTTTTTGCCCAGATAAAACGTTTACCACCAATCACAGGACTTGTGGTATTAAGTTGGGTTCACCTCGAACTTTGACCCAGCCCGAAGTTATTTGGTTTAGTACTACCTGTAGTACGTGCATGCGTAATTACCCTGGGATTTTCATGAAAGTTATCTCGTTGTTTCCAAATATTTTTGTCACATTTACCTCAGTTTTGATAGAGTTCGTACGTCACGTCAGTGTTTCCCTGTTTCTTGGAGTAATTCCAAAGCAATGTGGAAAATCGGTGTAGTACAAGTGAAATGTGTTCAAGAGAACATTGCTTTTAATTTAAAGGAACTCAAAACAATATTTTTTGGTAACCATTTCTGGGTGTTTTTGACAAGAACTATGATATGATTTATTTTTATTCAGGTTTTGTTGTTGTTGTTGTTGTTTGTTTGGGTTTTGGGGAGTTGGGGTATGGGGTGGGTCGTGTGTGCAAAAAATGTTTTGTTTAACGACACCACTAGAGCACATTGATGTATTAATCATCGACTATTGGATGTCAAACATTTGGTAATTTTGACATATAGTCTTAAAGAGGAAACCCGCTACGTTTTTCTATTAGTAGCAAGGGATCTTTTATATGCACCATCCCACAGACAGGATAACACATACCACGGCTTTTGGTATACCGGTCGTGGTGCACTGGCTGAAACGAGAAATAGCCCAATGTCTCCACCGACGGGGATCAATCCCAACCTGTGTTAAAGTCAATACTTTATTGTCTTGTCAGGCGGGTGTGTGGAAAACGTTGTCCTCTGTTACATCCAGTGCTTTATTTTTTCATACTTAGAGATCTTTAAGCTAAAACTTCAGCTGTGTCCATCACAAAAAAAAATTGTTAATCATTTTCGTCAGCAAGTGAAACGAAAGACAAACTTTAATTTTGTTGTTGTTGTTGTTGTTGTTGTTGTTGTTGTATTGTTTACTCTATAGAGCCAAAATGTTTTGATCTCTATTGTAAGTGTTTGCTAGAACTTTTCTTTAAGGTAGCTATATTTTCTATTTATGTCCATCAAGCATTACAAATCGTATTACATGGCATTGCACAGACAAAAGATTCTCTTAAGATTCGTCCAGAAACAACTGTAGCGTAGATATCAAAGCAAGACAGTTTAAATTAGTGTTTGGTCCGAATATTCGAATATTCGCTCGCTAATTTGCTATTTGAAATATTCGAATATCTGGGGGTTTTAAGATCGTATAGGCAAAATGACTTTAAATGAAATGGATAATGCTGTTTCTTTGAACGGTCCTACATGCTGCTTGTCATGTGCATTCAATTGGGAACTTAAAACTAAATCCATGTATCGAGTATTAACAGTGAAGGAAATGTTTTATTTTATTTAACGACGCACTCAACACATTGTATTTACGGTTATATGGCGTCAGACATATGGTTAAGGACCACATAGATATTGAGAGAGGAAACCCGCTGTCGACACTTCATGGGCTACTCTTTTTGATTAGCAGCAAGGGATCTTTTATATGCACCATCCCACAGACAGGATAGCACATACCACGGCTTTTGATATACCAGTCGTGGTACACCGGCTGGAACGAGAAATAGCCCAATGGCTCCACCGACGGGGATCAATCCTAACGCGTGTTAAAGTCAATACTTTATTGTCTGGTCAGGCGGGTGTGTGGAAAACGTTGTCCTCTGTTACATTCAGTGCTTATTTTTTTCATACTTAGAGATCTTTAAGCTAAAACTTCAGCTGTGTCCATCAAAAAAAAAATGTTGATTATTTTCGTCAGCAAGTGAAACGAAAGAGAAACTTAAAAAATATATATTTATTTTTTGTCATTTTTGTCCTGTAGTGCCAAAACGTTTTGATCTCTGTTGTTAGTGTTTGTTAGAAAGGTAGCTATATTTTCTATTTATGTACATCAAGCATTACAAATCGTATTACATGGCATTGCACAGACCAAAGATTCTCTTAAGATTCGTCCAGAAACAAATGTAACGTAGATATCAAAGCAAGACAGTTTAAATTAGTGTTCGGTCCGAATATTCGAATATTCGCTCGCTAATTTGCTATTCGAAATATTCCAATAGTATTTGAAATATTCGAATATATTGGGGTTTTAAGATCGTATGGGCAAAATGACTCTAAGGAAATGGAAATGGAAATGTTTTATTTAACGACGCACTCAACACATTTTAATTACGGCTAAATGAAATGGATAATGCTGTTTCTTTTAACGGTTCTACAGGCTGCTTGTCATGTGCATTCAATTGGGAACTTACCGGCCTCGGTGGCGTCGTGGTTAGGCCATCGGTCTACAGGCTGGTAGGTACTGGGTTCGGATCCCAGTCGAGGCATGGGATTTTTAATCCAGATGCCGACTCCAAACCCTGAGTGAGTGCTCCGCAAGGCTCAATGGGTAGGTGTAAACCACTTGCACCGACCAGTGATCCATAACTGGTTCAACAAAGGCCATGGTTTGTGCTATCCTGCCTGTGGGAAGCGCAAATAAAAGATCCCTTGCTGCAATATTTTATATGCACCATCCCGCAGACAGGATAGTACATCTCACGACCTTTGTTACACCAGTTGTAGAGCACTGGCTGGAACGAGAAACAGCCCAATGGGTCCACCGACAGGGATCGACCCTGGACCGACCGCACACCGAGCGAACGCTTTACCACTGGGCTACGTCCCGCCCCGTATTAATAGTGACGTATTTTCGATACCACGAGAATGGGGTTCATCTACACTAATTAATATATCTACACTAATTAATACATTTACATTATTTAATATATCTACACTAATTAATATATCTCACTAATTAATATATCGATTTTTAATCCTATAAACAATAATTAAAACAACAGTGTGTGTGTGTGTGGGGGGGGGGGGGGCATATTATAAACTCTTGTAAGGGCGAATTTTTTTACATTATTCAAAATTAAATTTTAGTTTATTATCTAGGTTATTGGGTCTACCAAAATAGAAACTGAATAGCTAAACTGTGTGCGTTTAATTTAAGTTTACTGCTAGAAACAGGTAGAAAATTTTATATTCCTACAGAAAACATGTTATCTAAACTTTGTAATACTGATATTGGAGATGAATACCATTATTTATTCTTTTGTAAAAATAAAAAATATTTAAAACATTAGAAAACAAATGAAAGGTATGCCGTCTTTGTATAATGCACCATTATCGAAAAACATTGCTTTATTCATTTTTAAAAATATATGTAGTTTTGTGAACTCGTTCGCACTTGGGATCGATCCCCGTCGGTGGGACCATTGGGCTATTTCTCGTTCTAGCCAGTGTACCACGACTGGTATAACAAATGCCGTGGTATGTACTACCCTGTCTGTGGGATCCCTCGCTGCTAATCGAAAAGAGTAGCCCATGAAGTAGCGATAGCGGGTTTCATCTTTCAATATATGTGTGGTCCTTAACCATATGTCTGACGCCATATAACCGTAAATAAAATGTGCTGAGTGCGTCGTTAAATAAAATATTTCCTTCCTTCTCGTGTATGTTATTTACCATCGACGTCCCAAACTGCGTTCACCTAACGACAAAAACACGAATACGATATTTACGGAAATATTATTCTACATTTCCAGCTACGATACCTGAAAAAACCCAGACTGCAATCAATTAACGTAAAAAAAATCAACAATGTGAATGTAAAACAAATTCTTTCTAGTAAACAAAAGTGAAACACTCTCCGGTAAACAGGAAAGAGTGCGACGTTTCTAACTGCGTTCAGGCGCATGCGTTTGCAAAAAGTATCGTAAAACGCATGTGCGGCTCGTCATGTTTCATTTTTAAGGCCACTACATGAAAAAATATATGTTTCTTAAATATGCACAGTTGACGAACACTTTGTTTAATAATTTTTTAAGAAGGAAAAATTCAATTTGTCAAGCGTTCTGGTCCTGTCCGCGTTTTACCAACACATCGCTAAAACTTGATGTCGATACTGATAGCTATTGCGTTTATATACCAGTGAATAGTTTGTAAAATATCATTTTTTAAATGAATTGATTCATAATTAACACAATTTATACACTCAAAATTATTTACAATTATTATGAATGGATTATGAATACTATTCACTACAATAGAGGCACAAAAATGTAGTATACCTTTTGCAGATCGA
>NC_054706.1:63077493-63126685 GCF_016097555.1 Gigantopelta aegis
TTGTGTTGTTATTATATTGTTTGGGCTTCATCTTTCATGTTAAAAGAAGTCAGTAGTTGTTTTCACAGCTACTACATAATCTGAAGCTAATCGCATGGTGGGTCGACCAGGGCACAATATTTCATGCGAACGCAGACGTATTATTCTAACAAATGTTTTAGACTGATTTTATACACTTGATGCGCAGCACAGGAATAGACGTTAACAAATGCGATATATTGCAACAGTGACAACTTGCGACCAGTCTAACTTAAAATGTCATGTATAGAGTCGAGCCAAATGGTTTTAAGAAATACGCACGGATTGTTGGTTGCGGTTATATAATTTTCTACTGGTTCATTTTTAAAGGAATATATTTAGTAATAAAATGTGTTCATTATAATTTTACAAATGTTCAAAACAGTTTAAATGTATACAGTAATCCAGAAGTGTAAGAAAATTTGAAAAATACTCGCATCGTAAAATGAGCTTTTTAAAAACAAAACAAAACATTTGGAACATCACTGTATTATATAACCGCTATGATATTCCAGGAAAGTGAAAATAGAATGGCAACATAAAAGTTATATTTTATTTAGAAGTATTATAGTAAAAGTTTTATTTTATTTAGAAGTATTATAGTAAAATCCTGCACATTTTTTGTATTGGGAATGAGACTAAACTGAATGCGTCAAGTTATTATTGCGTCGATGTGTTCGACGCATTTTTCGCATTAATTACTTGCTCGCATTAATTTCATGATTTACAGTATATATAATTTGTGGAGATTTTAATTTAGTACTAAATCAAGATATGGGTACAAAAAAATATATAAACACGTAAATCATCCAAAATGCTGGAAATAAAGTATTGAAAACATGAAAGCATTTGATTTAAAAGACCCATTTAGAGAATTATACCCAAATCTCCGTAGATATACATGGAAGAAGAAAACACCTTTAAAACAAGCTACATTGGATTTCTTCTTAATATCCAGTAATCTTATGTCTATGGTGGAAAAAGTAACAATTGAAAATAGTTACCGTTCGGATCATGCAGGAGTAGTTTTAAGGATAAACATAAGTCAAATAGTAAGAGGTAAAGGGCTGTGGAAATTCAATAACTCTTTGCTTTTAAACAAAGAATATGTTAAATTAGTTAAAGAAACCATTATAAAAGTAACCCGCCAATATGCTGTACCAGTGTGTAATTTGGACAATATAGATTCAATATCCAAAGAAGAAATACATCTTATGATAAATAATCAACTCTTCTTAGAAACATTACTTATGGAAATAAGAGGCGAAAGTATATCTTTTTCTGTGTATAAGAAGAAAAAAAGTACCGAATTAGAACAAAATATATGCGATGAAATTAAATCTTTAGAGGAGAACGAAAATACAATTGACTGGGGGAAAATCGAAAGTAAAAAGTCTGAATTATTAGAATTGCGAAAAGAAAAACTCAAAGGTCATTATATTAGGTCAAGGTCAAAGTGGATAGAAGAGGGCGAAAAGCCAACTAAGTATTTCTGCAATTTAGAATCTCGGAATTATTTTAGCAAATTAATATCAAAAATTAAGTTGGATAATGAAACAGAGGTTACGGATCAGAAAGAAATCTTAAAAGAAACAAAGACGTTTTACCAAAATCTTTACTCTGCACCATCTTGGCAAAATGATGATGACATTATTGAAAAACTATCTCATTTCAGTTTCAATAAACTAACTGATGAAGAAGCTGAAGAATTAGAAGGTGAAATAAAATATTTTGAGGTTTTAGCATTTCTTAAAACAATGAAAAATGACAAGAGCCCCGGATCGGATGGATTTACAGCCGAATTCTTTAAATTCTTTTGGGTCGATATAGGACATTATGTAGTTAGATCTATTAATTATAGCTATACCATTAAAGAAATGTCTCATGTACAAAAGCTAGACATTATAACATGTATCCCAAAACCAAATAAACCAAAAGAATTCTTACAAAATTGGCGACCTTTAACTCTTTTAAACTGTACTTATAAAATGGCATCGGGGTGTATTGCAAACAGAATTAAAAGTGTTTTGGACAAATTGATAGATAAAGACCAAACCGGTTTCATAAAAGGAAGATATATTGGAGAAAATATTAGATTAATTTATGACATCATGTCATACACTGAAGAACATGATATTCCTGGATTGCTTTTATTAATCGACTTTGAAAAAGCCTTCGATTCTTTATCTTGGTCCTTTATATATAAAGTGTTAGATATATTTAATTTCAAAACATCTATTAAAAAATAGATAAAAACGTTTTACAATAACTCCCAGCTCTAGTGTCATACAAAATGGATTTTTATCTGAATCTTTTAAATTAGAAAGAGGTTGTAGACAAGGTGATCCTTTATCACCTTATATATTTATTTTATGTGCTGAAATACTTGCAATTATAATAAGAAACTCGAGTAATATCAATGGTATCAGTATAGATGGTGAACAATATTTAATTTCACAATATGCAGATGATACAAGTTTCATTCTTGATGATTCTCCCGAGTCCCTGTACAATACACTTTCGGTTTTAGACTACTATGCATATATATAAGGCCTAAAAATAAACTTTTCCAAATCTAAAGCTATATGGATAGGAACGAAAAAAGTTTTCTAAGGATGTATTCCATCACACGAGATGGAAGTTAGAATGGGGTAAAACTCATTTTAACCTGCTTGGTATCAACTTTTCAGTGAAAATGGAACATATAATCGAACTGAATTATGATTCCAAAATATCAGAAGTACAAAAATTGATGAGAGTATGGTTTTGCAGAAGATTGACGGTTTTAGGAAGAATAACAGTATTGAAAACGTTAATAATGCCAAAGTTAACTCACCTATTAATAGCTTTACCGAATACAAATAAAATTCTGATCAAACATATAAATACATTAATTTTAAAATTTATCTGGCAGAGTAAAACTGAAAAATTGAAACGAAATTTAATAACGCAAGATTATGAAAGGGGTGGTATTAAAATGATAAACATAAATAATGTTATAACAGCATTGAAATGTACATGGATTCGAAGAATGTTTTTAAATAACTCAAAGTGGATCACTTTGTTTAAGTCAGTTAACAGACATGATTAAACAAGGTGATTATTTCCTAACGCGCAAAATGGAACATATTCGCAATAGGTTTTGGAGAGAAACACTGTCCAGCTGGATAGATATACAAAAAGTTCAAAACCCACAAAGTGTGGATGATATATTAAGTATTAATATCTGGAATAACAGCAAAATATGTATAGGTAACAAAACATTTATATACAAACATTATATCAATAATGGTATCACATTTATTAATGATACAAGGTGATGTTTTAACATACGAACAGTTTATAACAAAATATCATATAAATACAAATTTCTTGGAATATGCGTTAAATCATTTATAAACAAATTAGAAAACATAAACGATGACACTTTCACAAATCTTAAAAATCCTGTTTTCCCGTTGAAGTTAAAACATTTATTAAAAGACAAAAGCGGTTGTAAACATATGTATGATATGTTAAATTCACAAACTGTCATTCCAAAAGCACAATTGAAATATGCAAATGAAGGATACATGTATGATACAAAGAAATGGGAAAAGTATTATGTTATTCCTTTTCGATGTGTAAAAGACACAACATTATCATGGTTTCAGTATAGAATAGTACACAGAATCTTAACTACTAATACATTTTTGTATATGATACATTACGTGGATTCTAATGCTTGCGACTTCTGCAAAGCTTCATGTGAAACGTTACAACATCTTTTCTTTGACTGTAACAAGGTTAACCACATTTGGGAATCAATACGAGAATGGATATTGACTGAAACAGAAATTGACATTATTTTTAGTCAAGATATTGTTATGTTTGGTATGATCAATAACGAAAATAGTAACTATCTACTGTATGAAAGTACAGAAAAAAAAATTAAATATCAATGGAGTTAAAAACATTTTGCGAAACAAGTTTGAAATAGAAAGATTTATTTTATATAAGAATTGCAATTACGAAATGTTTAATCAACAATGGACACCATGGCTTAATCTCTTTGACTGAAATGTATTTCCTAACAATAGCTTGTTTCGAATTCCAGGTCTTTTTCATTTCGCGCTAGTATAGATTTACACACCCCCCCCCCCCACACACACACACCCACCCCACCCCCCATGTATTTATTTATTTTATTTGTTTATTTATTTATTTGTTTTGTTTTGTTTTGTTTTTTTGTTTGTTTGCTTATTTATTTATTTATCAATTTATTATTATGTGTTTTAACCATTTATATCTTCTTTCTTCTTCTCCTATATTTCCCAGTCCTTTCCATTATATGCGTCATAGCAATTTTTGTTTTGTTTTTATACCAATCTTTAATTTATACAGAAACATTACAAATGCATGTATGTATCAAATTGTTATATATGACTATATAACATTATTATACAACAATATAGATATATGTACTCGTATATAAATTATATTACTTTGATGTAAGGCCATGAATTCAAGGCTCCCCAACCTTGACATGGTCAGAATGGACTGGGGAAAATCAATATTTAAAAAAAAAGAAAAAAAAGTTTGTTTTGTTTAACGAATCATCGCGAGCACATTGGTGTATTAATCGCCCTGTTATTGCATGTCAAACATTTGAAACGATAATTCTGAAACGTACAGTTTTTCCATTAGCAACAAGGGAACTTTCACATGCACTTTCCTGCAGACAGGACAGCATATACTACGGTCATTGTTATATAAGTTATGGGGCACTGGTTAGGACGGAAAAACCCAGTGAGGTGAAGGAAGGAAGGAAGGAAATGTTTTATTTAACGACGCACTCAACACATTTTTTTGTACTGTTATATTGCGTCGAACATAATTATGGCTAAGGACCACACGGATAGTGAGAGAGGAAACCCGCTGTCGCCACTTCATGGGCTACTCTTTTTCGATTAGTAGCAAGGGATCTTTTAATTGCTCCATCCCACAGACAGGTTAGCACATACCACGGTCTGTGGTATACCAGTCGTGGTGCACTGGGTGGAACGAGAAATAGTCTAATGGGCCCACCGACGGGGATCGATCCCAGACCGACCGCGCATCAAGCGACCTCTGTACCACTGGGCTACGTTACGCCCTGGACTGAAGTGGGTCGATCGCCCTCATTGGACTCGGGTTTTTTTACCATCTGGACAAATGTTCCACGACTGGTATATTAGTCGCAGTATGTTCTGTTCTGTCTGTTCTGTTCTCGTAGCTGTTCTTAGCCTAAAATAACTGAAGGGGTGGTAGGGGACAGAGTAAGTTATTTTCTTTTTCAACTAGACAAAAATGCACTTGTGAAATTAAAGGAGTACATATTCGTATTTTTCTGTCCACCACCAACAATCACCGCAAGATACTGCCTTGGTGCTTGCCTGGTATGATTAGGCTTGGCGTGGTATTTCGTTCTTTTGTTCTGAATCTCAATTTGCTGACTATTAATAATAAAAGAGGAAATACATGCTTCTTTAACAGCAAATTTAAGGTTACACTGTACCAAATCGGAGAGTTCCGTGTCAAAGATGAAGGTGCACCATAAAATATTTACGGAGTAAATGCAGCTGCGGGTCTGATTGGTAATAGTGTATGTCATTGATTTATGGCAATAGTAGTTTATATTGCCAATAAATAAGTACATTTTCATTTAGTATACAGCTGTTATGCAGTAAACACCAGAGATTGATACCAGTGTAGGGTGCCCCAAAATGCGATTTTCAAAAAAAAATAGGGTTAAATGCCATGTTTACCCCTACCCCATTTCCCATTTTTCTTGCAGGAAGATTAAAAAAACCCTGAGATGTTACAGCTTTTATGGAGAACAGTCTGAGTCTGCGTTAGCGTAAGGTTTTAGGTCTCACTACACAGATCACTTCCGGCTGAGAGTTCGTTCATCACGGTCCACTATAGTTCCTAATTGTGACAAAAGTTATGGTTCACATATTCACTTCCAGGAAATGGTGAAGAATTAAAACAATATGTATGTGTAACAAATGGTAAGCCTTCCGACTGTATTTTGCCCATGCTATTTTGTAATATTGTGCATTGACCTTTTGGGACATGAGTGTATAGCGTAATCGGTTAATGAACCACCTGTCCAGACCGGTATTACAGCCAGATGCGGTCATATAGCAAAAAACTGAGACGGAAATGTTCTCAGTTTTGGAGTGAAAATAAATGCTTATATAATGTATGTTCGCAATGGTGTATGTTGTTAGTGCCAAAGAGAACCCGTTCTACTGGCAATCTTCATTTGAAGTTGGGCAATTTAACATGGGTTTTAATGGGAGATGACACTTCTACTCGCGCTCTACCATGAAGTTGTGTTCGACCAACGTGGAGATCCCCCCTACCCCCCCCCCCCCCTCCCTTAGGGGCTGTGCTGCGGGAAGTTGGGCATTTGTCCAAATACCGCATAGAGCACAATGGGAGTTCGGCTGTCGTTACGCTAATATATGGCGACGACAGGCCGAAACGATCTACCAGGTGGAGGAGAAGGCGACCCAAGGCTTCTTAGGGGAGACCTAACCTGGCGGCTCAACCGCCAGGGGCGGTCCCAACCCTGCTTCCAAGAAGAAGGCGAAACCGACAGAGGCGGCTGAGGGGGGACCAAAGACGGTGACTCAGCCACCAGGGGCGGTCCCTTTTGCGTCTTCGCACCCATCTACTCGACAGCAGCCCATGCCAGGAGCGGCCCAGGGGGACCCAAGGCTGTCAGCCCCACTGACAGTGGCGGTCCCTTCTGCTAGCGTTCCAACGCTGATGGAGACTGGACATGTGGTCATTACGGACCCACCAGCCAGTCCGCCGGCGCCTCTAAGTGTTGTTGTTGCCCCAGCGGCGGTACAGCGAGAACCCTGAGGAGGAAGGTTCGACGGTCACCGAACCTAAGGATCCCAACCCGCCGAAATGGAATCTCGTCTGTGACAAGCTGCCAGCGAAGTACTGGGTCGCAATCCAGGCCGATTTTACCAGCTCTACACGAATCAACGGACCGTGGAGAGAATCATCATGGCGCCAACTACCATCTAGACAAGGGAAGTACCAGATACAATGGGCCCCAACTCCGACAAGCTGTATGTGACAACTGAGCGGAGCGGGCTGTTCAGGCAGGGACACATCATGCCATCCATGGACAACGCAGTCATCCATCGCGTCCTCAAGATGGTATTACAAGGCGACTACCTTGGAGTCATGAAGAACTGCTACATCGACCTGACTGAATTTCTTCCGAAATTCAGTTTTGAACAGCCCATCAACTCGCCATGAGTCCCGCTGCGCAACCTTAACATAGGACAGTTAACCTCCTTTTTGGGGCTCGTTGGACTTTAAAATTTTTGGACCGGCATTCAAAATTTTATGTTATTATTTTTATTTTTTTTAAACAATCCAACACACTTTAATTTGATTGCCCGTCAAAATAGCTCAAATCACCTTAAAACCTTTTCGGCCGAGCACTCTAATTTTTTTTTTTTTGGTTCCAGACATGAGCAGGTTATGTCAGTTAATTTTGGCTTAGGTCTCAGTACCTACTTCTAATTTTGTATTGCAAATTCAGCCCACCTCAAACTTAGCCCCCCCCCCCCCCCTTCCTGGGGACGAAAGTCAGAGATTAAACCCGTGACAGGCGTGCGTGAAGCTCCCGTGGCATATACGCACGTAAAAACGTGTCCAGTGCAGTCCAGTGCAGTCCAGGCAGACGATATCTGTGTAGTGAGACCTTAAATGTAACATTTAGCGGTATTAAATCCACGATAACCTACCTCAAAAATTAAATGTTTATCTCAATTCTACCTGGGACGGGACGTAGTTCAGTGGTAAAGCGTTTGCTTGATGAGCGGTCGGTCTGGGATCGATCCCCGTCGGTGGACCCATTGGGCTATTTCTCGTCCCAGCCAGTGCACCACGACTGGCATATCAAAGGCTGTGGTATGTACTACCCTGTCTGTGGGATGGTGCATATAAAAGATCCCTTGCTGTTAATCGAAAAGAGTAGTCCATGAAGTGCGGGTTTCCTCTCTCAATATCTGTGGTTCTTAACCATATGTCTGACGCCATATAAAATGTGTTGACTGCGTCGTTAAATAAAACATTCCTTCCTTCCATTCTACCTTGACTAAAACGAGGGGAGCGAACAGTACTGGTGCTTATAAAACTTTTTAGAGTTAGACTCGAGACTCAGACAAATTGTATGCGTGTGATGTCATTAAAGGTTGAGTCTTGACTTTAAACGTTTTATAAGCACGGACCCAGGAGTGAGCAGGCGGGACACTTCCACGTGTGACGTCATTAGAAATTGAGTCTGGAAAGGTTTATAAGCACGGGCCCAGGGATGAGCTGGCGGGACACTTCCATTTTGTTCAAGGGTACATTATTATTATTAATCACAACTTTGAGGGGTTTTATTTTAAGTTTGTTTTGTGTAACAACACCACATTGATTTATTTATCATTGGTTACTGGATGTCAAACATTTGGTAATTTTGACATATAGTCTTAACGAGGAAACCAAGTGCATTTTTCCATTAATTAGCTAGGAATCTTTTATATGCACCACTGTGCAGACAGAACAGCACATACCACTGCATTTGATAGACCAGTCGTGGTGCACTGGCTGGAAGAAGACATAGCCCAATGAGCCCACCGACGAGAATCGATCATCCTAGACCGACGGCGCATCAGGCGAGCGCTTTACTACTGGGCTACGTCCCGTCCCTCCACAATGAATAATGTCTCGTATATGTAATGCTTGTTATAGATGTTAGTGTAGTGCACACATTTGCGGCCGTGTTATAAAGTGTATTATTATATAACATTTAGTGAAATATCTTACAATATCAGTGAAATAAAAGTGTTATTAGTCACTGACGATAACACATTTTAGAGTGAAATTTTCACGATTTCGCTCTAAAATGTGTTATCGTCAATGTAAAAAGTGTTCTCTCCACTGTACAAAAGCCGGAACTATTTTGCTGCTGGCATTTTGAAAATAAAGGTAAATTGCCAAAGTTATGTAATAAATAGAACATTTCATGTTTTTTGTCAAATATGATTTATATCTTATCTCTTGAAGTTTGCAATCATATCACACTCGTCGCGCAAGCGCGAATCGTGATATATAATTGCAAACTTCAGTCGATGAGATATAAATCATATTTGACAAAAACATGAAATATCCTCTATATATTACATATGCTGGTATTATACCCAAGGTATTTAATTTAGGAAACAAGAACTTATAATTTGCACAATGTTAAAGGTACTGTCCTGAGTTTGCAACCATTGTAAGACGTTTTCGACTATATACATACATACATACATACATACATACATACATACATACATATATATATATATAATGTTTTTTTTTTTTTTTGTTCGTACAAATTATTGAAAGATAAAAACCAATTTGGGCTACTACAAACATTAAGACAACAACAAACATTATGTTTATTATACAGACACTGATATTATAAACAAGAAAATATCTTTAATATGTAACTTTAGTCATTAGAAAGGCTCCGTATCCGTAAACCATTACCATGGTTGTAAAACGCGAAAACGCGAATATGATACCTTCTAAAAGACGATTCAACGTTTCATAGTTATCGTATGTCAAATTAAATATATTCCAATCAGTTCTTGTAAAAAAGATAAGTAACTTGAATGTCGATTCGACTTCCTTCTCTATTGTATGTGTTCTGCTAGTAAATCTATACTCGATATCGATAACTTTAAAGAATGACCAAAGACAAAAGACTTAGGAAAACTAATGGTTGTTGTTGATGAAGTTTTCAAAAAGATGAAGAAAGATATTAAAAACGTACACCGATCAAAAATGTTTTAATCTGAAACGCAATGCCCGTGTCGTGGTTGAGAAATCAAACCCAAAGACAATATCATAAAGCAGCAGGTGTTGATCGAGTAGTTAACGAATACATTAAGTCAACCGCTACGTCGCTCATGCCAGTTTATGTTAAACTTTGTAATACTATTTTTAACAATGGAGTCTTACCAGACGAATGGCATACCGGTATTATTATACCAATTTTAAAAAAGAAGGGAAGTCGGCTACATCCCGAAAATTACCGACCAATCACATTACTTTGCTGCTGCTCTAAACTGTTCACAATTTTACTTAATAACCGTTTAAGTTTATTTATTGAGGAAAATAATACCATTAGTGAGGCCCAAACCGCGTTCCGTAAAGGCTATTCAACTACAGACCATATTTTTACATTACATCACTTAATAGATACCTTGAAAAAAAGGAAAAAGAAATTATATTGCGCTTTTGTGAATTTTGAGAAAGCATTCGATACGGTACCTAGAATACAGCTTTGGCATAAACAACTATAGCATAAAATAACCGGTAAATTGTTTAGAATTAACCACCAAATGTATCAAGGTCTTAAATCAATGATTGTCGTAAATAATCAGCAATCTACTCTATTCCCATGTAACAACAGTATCCGTCAAGGTGAAAATTTATCTCCTATTCTATTCTCCCTGTATTTGAATGATTTAGAAGATTATTTATCTTGCCATGGATGTGAAGGGGTTTCCCCTACAGGTTGGACTATACCAATTCAAATCCCATAGGCGACCATGTTAACGTTTGTGTTTAAAAACACTATATGCAATATATGAACCAAACTGTGACCCATAAATATCAGTACTACAACCCCTACCTCAAAGTATTAACTGCAGAAAATGGTACCTTTCACGGCTCATTTTCGGTATAACCAGATGTTTCTGCAACACCCCTAGTTTCGCACAAAATTTGTGTACTTTTTTTTACAGGTACCCCATACATGTTCCAAGCACAAGGCTACTTGACACGGTGGTACTACATCAAATAAAATTGCATACATTTTTAGCCCAGATGAAACTAATTTTTTTTACAACCAACACACTCACATTTATAACCAATCACAGGACTTGTGTTAACTTCTCTATCAAAAGTTCGGTACACCTCGAACTTCGACCCAGCCGGAAATTAATTGGTATAGTGCAACCTATACTGATAACATACATGTTTCAAAAGGTGGTGAATCATGTGTTTTTATGACAACCAGGATCTGGTGTCTTCTGACATAAACTGACAACCTCACTGAAACTGTTGTTTCTACAGTGCAACCTAATTTAATGTACACCTCACAAAACACATGTATTTTGTACAGTTTTTGACAAATGCAATATGTCATATTTGAAAAAATATTTTTTTTTTAAATAATACTCCTGAAGATATTTATTGTCAGATGTGTGTGTGTGCTCAGCTATATATGTAGAGACAGCATGGCTATTCAGAGTACCTCAACTCCTTAAACTTATTCCATTGAAACACATGTACTTGACTGACCCCTAGATTATGAAGACCTCAATAGGCACATCAAAGAAATATCAGTATTAAAAAAATACAATGTCTGAGGAAGGAAAAACCAACATGACTGCATCTGTATGAAGTAATGACTTAATGTTCTGCACATCACTGTTGGAAGAAATTCCTGTATGCTGAGTGTGGGCATCTTCAAGTTACCATGTGCGGGAATTTCAAATCCATCAGCTATGCAGATTTTCAAATTGGACCATCAAAACCATTGGCAGCCACCAATATTCCTGACTATATTTTATGTATACCCTACTGTAGTTGGAGGTTTTAAAAATTTGTGATATCTGGAATTATCATGCAGCTTTCGCATATTTATTTTTGATTCATTACTAAAAAAAACCTGTTTTTAAGTGACATAATTACCCGAACATCTATTTTATTGCATTATTTTCTAATCCAGATCAATACAATATGTATATTGGATGTATTCCTACAATCTGTAATCCAGCATATCATTTAGCTATTAACATTGGATAATACAGCATTAACAATAAAATAAATCATCAAATTACACCAAGGTAGATAATCAAATCTGGAAAAATTGGTTCCAAATCTAGTATACACTTAAAATACACTTCATGGGAGCAAACTAAGTGATTATTTAAAAAAAAAATTTGATCTGGAGACCTAAAGATATGTTTAACAAGCTTATTGTTATGTATAAATGAGAACAGAAGGCACAATAGTGAAAAAAAAAAAAATTATGGCTTTGGTAAAATAATTCTTCAAAGTAAAAAAATGTTTCCCCTAAAACTACAAATTTGTCTAAAATATGACTTAGCACCCTATAAATATGCCAAAAGGACAATAAAAATCAAGGTCTTTAAAAAGTTAAGCTATCAGAAGTACACACATGAAACATTAACTATGTTTATAGAAGTTAAAGACATTATCCCAATATTGGCACATGTTATTTTTAATATAAAAATAAATTGCTATTAAAATCTAGGTTCAGACTGCCTAGATATATTAACATATTTAAGAGCAATTACATATGGCAAGTCAAACACCATGTAAATAAGAACATTCAAATCTGTATAGTATGAATTATAGGCCAAAACCAACTTTTCCTCAGTGCTAATTTTTGTTCAAACTCCATTCAGAGCTATGTACAGTAATTATTGTCAAGGTCAAGGTCATTGTGAACTTGCATGGCCGAGTGACGGCTAATTAATCAAATAGTGTAGTTTAATTTAATTAAATCACAAAAATCATAATCTTTTTTATTATGCACTGAATATGTGCTATAGGTTGGACTATACCAATTCAAATCCCATAGGCGACCATGTTAACGTTTGTGTTTAAAAACACTATATGCAATATATCAACCAAACTGTGACCCATAAATATCAGTACTACAACCCCTACCTCAAAGTATTAACTGCAGAAAATGGTACCTTTCATGGCTCATTTTCGGTATAACCAGATGTTTCTGCAACACCCCTAGTTTCGCACAAAAATTTTGTACTTTTTTTTACAGGTACCCCATACATGTTCCAAGCACAAGGCTACTTGACACGGTGGTACTACATCAAATAAAATTGCATACATTTTTAGCCCAGATGAAACTAATTTTTTTTACAACCAACACACTCACATTTATAACCAATCACAGGACTTGTGTTAACTTCTCTATCAAAAGTTCGGTACACCTCGAACTTCGACCCAGCCGGAAATTAATTGGTATAGTGCAACCTACAACAGACAACCAAGATCACCCAATAGATATTGCTTTACACATGCTTTGCTTGTTATATGCAGACGATACTGCCCTATTAACAACCTCTGCAGCAGACCTGCAACATACCTTAAATATGTTTTATCAATATTGCAATAAATGGAAACTTAAAATAAACGGTAACCAAACGAAAATATTGATTTTTAACGATACCACTAGAGATTATAAACATAATTTTAAGATTGGAAATAATACATTAGAAAATGTGAAAGAATACAAATACTTAGGAATTACTTTTACAAAATTAAACAACTTTCGAGTTACTAAGAATAGACTTAAACAACAGGCTACTCTATCAAAATCAAAGGACAACTATCTATTAACCGAATGTAAACTTAAAATGTTTGACTCAATGGTTCTGCCATCTTTATTATATGGATGCGAAATATGGGGTTATGAAAAAGTTGATATATTTAATTATGTAGAAATAAACTTTCTAAGACACATCATACCTGTTGAGAATGCAGCACCAATATTTATGCTTTATGGAGAGTTAGGGAGAACGCCTGTCGAGTTAACTATATATAGAATAATGGTTTGTTACTGGGCGCGACTGATATCAGGAAAACAATCAAAATTGTCTACTCTTTTATAAAAATTTATGTTAAATGACCAACTTACTAACGGAACTAACAATAACTGGATTAATACTGTTAAAAACACACTGAATAACTTGGGAATGGGTGATATCTGGATAAGACAATCTTTCATATCAGAAAATTGTCTCTCACAGCAAATTAAACAAAGACAATGCGATCAGTATTTACAAAGATGGAAAAATAGCATATCACTATCATCGAGAGGCAACACTTACCGATTATACAAAGAAAAACTATTTTTCGAAAGCTATATCAATAAACTACCAGAAAAACTGTGGACAACACTCTTATAATTTAGAACGTCTAACCATACCTACCCGTTGAAATTGGACGTTGGAATAACATACTCATAGAAAATAGAATTTGCACATTAGGTAATGTAATGGACATTGGTGACGAGTTTCATATCTTTTTATTTGCAATTTTTTCCATAATTCAAGAGTCCAGTTGCTACACCCATATTATTATACGCGACCAAGTACTTATAAATTTAGAGAACTAATGGAGAATAAACGAATTAGTACCCTAAAGAAATTATCATATTTCATAAATATAATAACTAATGAATTCAAACGCCTTTGACTACAAACACCATCAAAACCAAACATATTTAACCAAATATTATCATTATCCACTGTACCATATACAAGTTTAACAATCTATTCGTTTATAAGTACTTGTATACCCGTATATCTGTATTAAATATCTGTATTATTACATAATATATTGATGTGCGTGATTGTATGTGTTTGTATATGTGTTTGTGAATGTATTGTAATTATGTATTTACTGTCAGCCATCTTGTCACTTGTATATAACAAAATGTTTATGTATATATTCCTCCTATGCCATTGTGTAACGGCCCGAGTGTAAATAAAGTCTTGTCTTGTCTTGGTAAAACGCGGACCGCACCGTACCAGAGCCGAATGGATCGGACCGGAACGGAATCAAATATCTAATATAGCTGAGGTGCTAAATTAAATTTCTAGACGTTTTGCAATTTTAAAGGCTTAATATTTTAATACTCTAGTTTAAATAATGATTCCAACATAAGAAAGCTTAAAGTTACTGTCTACTCACTCCCATAGTCTTATACCTACCTATTCATTCATTTCCTTCTCGTTTTAATCTCTCTGGGAACACGTAACAGAGGTTGATCCAGGATTTTGTAAGGTGGGTCACAAAATTACAAAAGGGGCAACTTTGAGATTACCGAAGGTAAATGAGCTGAGCTCCCGAAAGTAGTAGATCGGGGAAAATTTTAAAATATACATGCTCAGAGCAATTCATTGTTGTTTTGCTACTGTTCTGTAATGGAGAATGAACGAGGGAGTGTAAATTCGTGAAAAATAATTAACTTCTATTTTACTCTTTGTTAATAAAAATATTGGTTAAAATGGCAAACAATATTTACAAAACTAATAACTCAAAACGATTGGATCCTTTCGGAGCTAACCTGAACGATCGACCAAGAAATCCTCAGCAATGGATAGCTGGTATTAAGCGTGAGGCACACCTGAACGCAAGTACACACACACACACACACACACACACACACGCACGCACACACACATACACACACGCACGCACACACACACACGCACGCACACACACGCACCAAATAGTTCAAGACCCACTCACACTGACTTACATATTCAATTTTAAAAGCCAGGGTTATTGATCATAGATATCCAAAAATCCATTATTTTTAATATACATATACTAGTATTTATTTATAAAAGTAGATAATGTATTATGACAGCGATAATGATTCAAGAGAACTGTAAAGTACTGACGCTTATAATGATTTCAAGACCCAATATAATATTGATGTTTGAACCCTTTGTTGCAGCTATTAAACGCATCTTATAAACAGATATCCATTCTCTCTCTCTCTCTCTCTCTCTCTCTCTCTCTCTCTCTCTCTCTCTCTCTCTCTCTCTCTCTCTCTCTCTCTCTCTCTCTCTCTCTATCTCCCTCCCGCCCTCTCTCTCTCTCTCTCTCTCTCTCTCTCTCTCTCTCTCTCTCTCTCTCTCTCTCTCTCTCTCTCTCTCTCTCTCTCTCTCTCTCTCTCTCTCTATATATATATATATATATATACAACACATTTAATAATTCCGCCGAATAGTAGTAGTTTTTTCAAACCTGTTCTAAAGACAAAAACAGTTTCCTTAAACAAATAGATACACATTTCATGACAAAGAAAACTTAGATCGTCAAGTCCATCATAATACAAAAATAATTGACACATATCTTCATCTGGTTTCAAACACAGGGCATAATCATGATAAAACATTACCATATTTAAATAATTTATAATATTATGTTATTTTAAAATAAATCAATAACTTGAGATGAATTTTCATCATTGTTTAGAATGAGGTGTTTCCATTCATCTGGCATTGAGTTCAAGGTTACATAATATGTAGACGGAAGGAAATGTTTTATTTTTACGACTCACTCAACACATTTTATTTATTATATGGCGTCGAACATATGGTTAAGGACCACACAGATATTGAGAGAGGAAACCCGCTGTCACCACTTCATGGGCTACTCTTTTCGATTAGCAGCAAGGGATCTTTTATATGCACCATCCCACAGACAGAATAGTACATACCACGGCCTTTGTTACACCAGTTGTGGAGCACTGACTGGAACGAGAAATAGCCCAATGGGCCCACCAACGGGAATCGATCCTAGATCGATCGTGCATCAGTCGGGTGCTGTACCACTGAACTACGTTCCGGCCCTACATAATATATAGAAGAGATATCTTTGACACACATATCAGGAAATTTGTCTTAAATAATTTCAATAAAGGCTGAAAGGGGAAAAAAATAGTATTGCTTCATGAGTAATATCAGTATAGATCTATATCACTTTTAATAAATGAATTAAAACCCCAAAAATTGTTTTATAAGCAATAAAAGGATTGTGGAAAAGTGGCTAAATCCAACATGAAATACCAGTCACGATTTGAGACAATATCCCATGATAACAAGACATCAGCATAAAAAGGGTTAATATCACCCATAGCAGTTTTATTATAAATAATATTAAATATATTATAAGATAAATTTGTATTAAAATATTTATTATGAAATTCAGACATTATGTATTTCCACACAGCTTTGAATTCTTTATCAAAATATTTTTTTAAACATTTTAATACAAAATCTTTTTAAAAGAAAAATCTTGAATATTTACCCCACACACGCACCTCTCCCACAATAACTGTTGAGTACTTCATTAAAGTCGTCTTAACATCCCACATCAATTTATAAAACAACTTCTGAATTTCTTGACCACCATCGTTAACACGGATATATTAAGATTCAAACAGTAAATAATTTACGATAAACCCAACCTGCATCAGTGCACCACGACTGGTATATCAAAGGCCGTGGTATGGGCTATCCTGTCTGTGGGAAGTAGTCCTTAACCATATGTCTGACGCCATATAACTGTAAATAAAATGTGTTGAGTGCGTCGTTAGATAAAAAAAATCCTTCCTTCCATATAACCGTAATTGAAATGTGTTGAGTGCGTCGTTAAATAAAACATGTCCTTTTCTTTCTTACAATGGCTGCACACTCAAGACGAGTCTCTTTAACTGTTGAGAAAAAGTCATATATTGAACAAGTTATTAAAACATATTACAATGGCCACAGACTCGGGAGAGTCCCTTTAAGTGTTCTTGTTTTGTTAAGGAAACAAGCTCAGTTCGGTTCCAGCTCACTGTTTAGTAATGGAAAACATAAAATAAATTCAGATTGTGAATTATATATTGTGATACAGGAAACCAATAATGCGATATAGAAAATCTCATAATACCAATCCCTATTGCTTTTTTTTATTTTTTGCTTTTTTTTCCAAATCACAATGCGTTCGTCGTCTGATCATAGCGTTAATTTTTATCTTTTTGTACATTTTATTCCATTATTAATATTACCTTTTTGTATTTAATATTAATATGCTTCTCTATGTCTTTCATAAATGTGACTTTTTACTAGATACATTTTTACTGATAATTTTAGAATTGATGTTCATCATCCTATACCTTTGCTTAGCACCCAGAAGACTACGTTGTTGTGTTGTGTTTTTGTTTCCATATTGTTTGTTGCTGGGGATTTTTTTTTTTTTTTTTTTTTTTTGGGGGGGGGGGGGGGGGGGGGTTGGTGTTTTTTGGTGAGGGGGGGTGGTGAATTTTTTTTCGGGTGTGTGTGTGTTGTTGTTTAACATTCATTCATCACCACCAAAAGCTGATGCCGGTGGTAAAGTCGCTGTAGTGAACTCGGCCTTGGCATACCGATTGCTACATCGCGCTATAACCCCATGGAAGAGAAGGGCAGATATTAAATTTCACTGATTGTCAAGGATTGCACTTAAAACAAACGAGGCATAAAAATACGTAATCTTACTGGGTGTTGGATTTCTGATAACAAACTAATCATTTGTAACTAGTGCATTATCTGAGATGAGCTTTATTTTCACTCTGGTCGAATTCTGCGTGCACATGCATGTATATATATATATAAATAACAATAATATATGCATAACATAAATATATTTCCTGATACATGATTTTTTATTTATTTATTTATTTATCATTTATTTTTGCTGTTCTGCTTTTTATTTGTTTTTGTATGATTTTAAACAATATTTCGTTGTTATTTGCAATTATGGTTTAAGTACGCTTTCTAAGACACGTGGCTATTCTACAGATACTACCAATTTCACTCAGTATTTTCTCAAATAGATGAAAGGAAATGTTTTATTTAACGACGCACTAGACACATTTTATTTACGGTTATATGACGTCAGACATATGGTAAGGACCACACAGATATATAGAGAGAAAACCCAATGTCGCCACTTCATGGGCTACTCTTTTCGATTAGCAGCAAGGGATCTTTCATATGCACCGTCCCACAGACAGGATAGTACATACCACGGCCTTTTTTACACCCGTTCTGGAGCACTGGCTGGAACGCGAAATAGCCCAATGGCTCCACCGACGGGGACCGACCGCGCATTAAGCGAGCGCTTTACCACTGGGTTACGTCCCGCCCCTTTCTCAAATAGATGAAATGGAGGGAATATTGGTGTAACGACACCTCAGCACATTTTAAACTACAGCTAGTTCGTGTCTAACAAATAGTTCTTTCGACAATCAGTTTGTCAACAGTTGGCTATTCTTACCGATAAAGGGACAAATTATATTTTAATAAAAAAAGGGTCGGATACAGGATGTTTCTAGGGAGGCTTAAACGGGGGACCTACAGTATTCAGTATATGAAAATATCAACGTGACCAATTACTTGTTACCCTCTAATTTTGTTTAATAAATGCGTTATGTTCACCCGCTAAACACTGGATTTTTCGGGGCACTTTGAATTTCGTGGGGGCGGGTACGCACTAGCAACACCCTTCTCTTGGATCTTCTTGCAGCCCATCTAGCGCAGTTCTCATGGTTAAGTTGATACCATAAACTCAACTGAAATGAATTAACCTCTAGAACATTTTTTGTACAGTCTTATTAATATGAATTGGCGTAGCCAAGGATAGCAGGGTGGTCATCGCATTCCGCAATATTTGTTTCCTTATATATTGGCCTGTCCTACAATCCGAACAAGTTTTACTAGGGTGGAAGTTTGCTTGGGTGATCCCCCCCCCCCCCCCCCCCCCCCCCCCCCCCCCCCCCCCCCCCCCAATAACATCCTGGCTATACAAGTGTCAACATAATTTCTTGCGCATTTTAAAATTTCCCTAAATATGTTAGAGGTCATGACACCTCCCCCCCCCCCTCCCAGCACACTAGCATGGTCCAACATACCCCCACCACACACACACACACACACACACACACACACACACACATATATATATATCATCTTTACATTTCCTGACTCGTGATAGACAATGTGAGTACCCCAAACCGCCTACCCCCACAAATAAAACAAACAAACACTCACCTTTACTGATGTATCCATTCAAGACAGACGTATAAAACATTGCAACAGAAGAGCATAGTAGTTTGCTGTCGTCGTCAAAAGTAATTATATCCATGCACAGATATTTTACATTTATACACATTTAAACTAAATATGCTTATTAATGCCAAAAAACCCGAATCTGTTCGCATATTTGTCAACAATCACGTTAGCAGCGTCAAAGCATTGTTGACGTCACGTCAACCGGATCGTTAACGTTTTATGTTAACGTTTCGGCAAGTTTCGTAACTTAACGGAAAATGTCGAAATATTATTGGAATGCGCACCCTCAGCACCCTCTCACTGGATCCGCACCTGACAGGGAATAAAGGAAGCGCATGACTATGTACAGTAATAACCCATTGTCCGTCAACAGTTGGATTGATGATGCAAAAAATATAAAGTATATGAAAATATCCATGGGTTTTTTCATATTCAAAAGAAAAAAAAGAGTTTTGTTTAGCGACATCACTAGAGCACATTAATTAATTAACCACTGGCTATTGGAAGAAGATTTGTTTTGTTTAATAACAGCACTAGAGGGTGTATACTACCAAATCAAATCCCATAGACGACAATCGTAACATATGCGGCTAAAACTCCTACCTGCAACGTATCAACCGACATAAACGCCACGGATATAAATACTACCACCCCTTACACTTAAAGTGAATCAGAAAAAAATGGGGGTCAAGCTGCTCGTTTCTGAGATAACGGGTAGCGTCTATGACTACCCTAGTTTCGCACAAAATTTGAGTACGTTTTTTTTACAGGTACCCCATACATGTTTCAAGCACAAGGCTACTTGACACATTGGTACTAGATGAAATAAAATTGCACATTTATTTTACCCAGATGAAACTATTATTTTTTACAACCAACACACTCACATTTATAACCAATCACAGGACTTGTGGTGTTCACTTCTCTATCAAAAGTTCGGTGCACCTCGAACTTTGACCCAGCCGGAAGTTATTTGGTATAGTACTACCTATACTGATAACATACATTTTTCAAAAAGTGTCCAGCTATGTGTCTTTATGACAACCAGGATCTGGTGTATTCTGACATAAACTGACAACCTCACTGAAACTGTTGTTTCTACAGTGCAACCTAATATAATGTACACCTCAAGACGCATATATATTGCATATAGTTTTGTACAAATGCAATATGTCATATTAAACAACAAAATGTTTTAAAATAAAACTCCTGAAGATATTTACTTTCAGTTGGGTGTGTGTACTCAGGCATATATGTAGAGACAACAAAGATAGTCAGAGTACTTCTACCCCTTTAAAGAATGCCATTAAAACACATGCACTTGATCGACCCCTAGATTATGAAGACCTTAACAGGCACATCAAAGAAATATCAGTATTAAAAAAATACACTGTCTGAGGAAGGAAACACAAACATGACTGTACCTGTATCAAGTAATGACTTAATGTCCTGAACATTAGTGTTGGGAGGAAATCCTGTATGCTGGGTGTGGGTGTCTTCAAGTTACCAGGTGTGGGAATTTCAAATCCATCGGCCATGCTGATTTTCATAATGAACCATCAAAACCATTGGCAGCCACCAATATTCCTGACTATATTTTATTTATAGCCTACTGTAGTTGGAGGTTTTAATAGTTGTGATATCTGGAATAATCATGCAGCTTTAACACATTTATTTTTGATTAATTACTGAAAAAAACTATTTTTAAATGACAAAATTACCCGAATATCTATTTTCTTGCATTATTTTGTAATCCGGATGAATACATTAGATGTATTCCTACAATCTGTAATCCAGCATTTTATTTAGCTAGTAACATTAGGTAATACAGCTTTAACAATAAAATAAATTATCAACTTAATCCAAGGCAGATAATCAAATCTGAAAAAATTGGTTCTGAATCTAGTATAAACTCAAAATGCTTTTCATGAGAGCTAACTAAGTGATTATTAAGAAACAAAAATGATCTGGAGATCTAAGTATATGTTTAACAACCTTATTGTTATGTACAAATAAGAACAGAAGGCACAATAGTGACAACAAATTTAATTATGTTTTTGGTAAAGTTTTTTCTTCAAATTTACTTTAAATTTTGCATAAAACTACAAATTTGTCTAAAATATAACTTAGCACCCTATAAATATGTCAAAATGACAATAAAAATCAACTTCTTTACAAATTTGAGTTTTCAGAATTTCATACATAAAAAATTAACAATGTTAATGGAAACTAAAGACGTTAACCCACTATTGGCACATGCTATTTTTAATATAAAAATAAATTGCTATTAAAATCTTAGTTCAGGTTGCCTATATATAATACCATATTTAAGAGCAGTTGTATATGGCAAGTCAAATACCATGTAAAAAGAAATTATTGAAATCTTTACAGTATGAATTATAGGCCAAAACCAACTTTTCTTCAGTGCTAACTTTGATTCAAACTCCATTCAGAGCCATGTACAGAGATTATTGTCAAGGTCAAGGTCATTGTGAACTTGCATGATCGAGTGATGGCTAATTAATCAACCAGTATAGTTTAATTAAATAAAATGACAAAATCATAATATTTTTTATTATGCACTGAATATGTGCTATAGGGTGTATACTACCAAATCAAATCCCATAGACGACAATAGTAACATATGCGGCTAAAACTCCTACCTGCAACGTATCAACCGACATAAATGCCACGGATATAAATACTACCACCCCTTACACTTAAAGTGAATCAGAAAAAAATGGGGGTCAAGCTGCTCGTTTCTGAGATAACGGGTAGCGTCTATGACTACCCTAGTTTCGCACAAAATTTGAGTACGTTTTTTTTACAGGTACCCCATACATGTTTCAAGCACAAGGCTACTTGACACATTGGTACTAGATGAAATAAAATTGCACATTTATTTTACCCAGATGTAACTATTATTTTTTACAACCAACACACTCACATTTATAACCAATCACAGGACTTGTGGTGTTCACTTCTCTATCAAAAGTTCGGTGCACCTCGAACTTTGACCCAGCCGGAAGTTATTTGGTATAGTACTACCTATAGCACATTGATTAATTAATTATCGGCTACTGGATGTCAAACATTTGGTAATTCTGACTCGTAGACGATAGCACACCCGCTACATTTTTTCCTTTCTCGTTCCAACCAGTGCACCACAACTGGTCAGAGGCCGTGGTATATGTGTTTTCCTGTCTGTGGGAAAGTGTATATAAAAGATCCTTTGCTGCATTAGAAAAAAATGTAGTGGGTTTCCTCTGATGACTACGAGTCAGAATTACCATATTAATGTTTGACATCCAATAGCCTATCATTAATTAATCAATGTGATCTAGTGATGTCGTTAAACAAAACAAACTTTAACATAATTTTAAGTTGTATGATGACAGTTGACCATAACCATTGATAGCGGTGACATAGACCTACATATTTATTAAAACTGAAGATTTGTTTGTGTTTTTCATTAATAAATGTTATAATATGATGAGTCGAGTTCGTAACTTTAAGTTTCATTTATAATTGTTTACAGCACCAAATTATTTTTAAAATTTGACATTATCCGTGATACTCTGACTTATAGCTACGTAGCTCTCTATTATTATAGACGAGAAGAAGAATTATTTTATGATAGTTAAAAAAAGGTTTGGTAATTTTAACAGTGATAGAGAGGAAGCCCGCTACATTTGTACATTAATAGCAAGGGATCTTTTAAATGTACCATCCCATACCAGTCGTGGTGCACTGGCTGGAAAAAAAAATAGCCCAATGGGCCCACCGACGGGGATCGATCCTAGACCTACCGCGCATCAGGTGTGCACTTTACCATTGGGCTACGTCCCGCACCTTATTTTATGATAGTGTCATATGCTGTACATAAAGCATAGAATATAAATACATTTATTTATACAAAGGTTAAAAACAACAACATTCGGCCAAATGGCCTACGAGACACTTGAAACATTTGAAATTCTGTATGCATTTAAAAGCATATAGCACATACACGGGAGCCAGTGACATATATTAAACAATATATATCGTCACGGCAACACACCACCATTTGGCGTGTCGTTACGTGTTATAGCAGCTTAATATAGACCGATTTTAAATAGTTCCTCATAAAAACAAAAACTACAAAATTCTGATATGCCTTTTGAAATCTTTCTTTGATGATTACACGTAGGTTGACCTCTGTAGTATTTAAATAACACGTTGGTTTGAAGTTACTTGTTATATGTAGTACTAAATAATAACATATGTGCAAGCGGTATAGTGCCACTTGTATAACAGCAA
Organism: Gigantopelta aegis; assembly: GCF_016097555.1. Lineage (NCBI taxonomy): Eukaryota > Metazoa > Mollusca > Gastropoda > Neomphalida > Peltospiridae > Gigantopelta > Gigantopelta aegis. Next base: position 63,101,574 of record NC_054706.1, read on the forward strand.
CACCAGGCAGTGTTCGGGCATAGTGTTAAAGGCATACTGTCACAGATTTAAGGACCTTATTTCTCTTTTAATGAATAATAAATAAACAATACATTAATTTTTACAGACCAAATCTGACTATTGCATCACTTTAACTACATCATGATGGAGTAAAATCCATGTCAACCCTCTCAGCAATGTTAGTTTTTGAATTATGGACCATTGCCATAATTCAATTATTTTTACAAAATATCATTAATACGTGGAGTATGGTGGTTACGTAGATGGTTGAATAAAGTACGTTTAGGGACAAATCAAATATATATATTTTTAAGTAATGCTTTGTTAGGCCATGAAACAGGTCTGTGACAGTATGCCTTTAATTGACACATTTTATGGTCGACCTATGTTGATTTTTTTTACACGGCACTTGTCAGTTGAGAGCACTCCCTACAGTTAGTAGTCACATGACCCTCTCGATAATGTTGTATTTTTCATAGGATATATTCTGACGTAGAATTTGTATTGAACTTCATTTAGTAATTAATGGTGGTATGTAACATTAACGGGTGGGTTGTGGTGCGTATGTAGCCAGATTAATTTTCAAGACAACCCCGACAAGACAAAATTCAATAATATACTGATTGAAAGAAATAAGGGACCACGTGCTACAAGTAACACTAACGGGGCAATGTCTGTACACAATACATAGGTGTAATGTGGGACTGAATGTGAGTAATGTGGGGCTGAATATCAGTAATGTGGGACTGAATATCAGTAATGTGGGACTGAATGTGAGTAATGTGGGACTGAATATCAGTAATGCGGGATTGAATATCAGTAATGTGGTACTGAATATAAGTAATATGGGACTGAATGTGAGTAATGCAGGACTGAATGTGAGTAATGTGGCACTGAATATCAGCAATGAAGGACTGGATATCAGCAATGTGGGACTGAATGTGAGTAATGTGCGATGGGATATCAGCAACGAGGGTTACGTTCCTGGTACTATGGATGAGGGTTCCCTACTATTTGCTGTTACTATTACATGTATGTGATCCCTAATTTAGTTCTGTCAGTATATTGTCAGTTTAAACTGTTTTCTACTACTTTCCAGAAAACACTCTCTCTTTTTTTTTTTAGGCCTAAGACTATTATTCCCGTTATTTTTCATATTAAACGGGATTAAATTCCTCTTGTGATCTAAATCTGATTCGATTTATTCCTGTCAGTCGCTTCCTATTCTGTCAGACATCTAAGGGGTTCGCCTTCTCAAAAGGATGCAAGTGACATTTTGTCCAATTTATGATCCTCAAATAGCGGTGTTTAAGTTACCAAGTACTATTCTGTATAGTTGGGTAATGTCTAACAAATATAACTTCGCTGCATGTTCTGTGGCAAATGGAAGTATGTCTCAAGTATAAATTTACATGTAATAAAGAAGGACATTATAAATAATGTTATATTCATCGAATCATTCATTCAGTCTTTTATTCCTTTTTCGATTTCGATCGTGTTGTTTTTTCATTGGACGTCTGGCATTGGTGACCTGGTCATCACCTAGAAACAGCCAGTCGTATGTCTTGAAATTGTTAACACACGTACATGTGTAAACAAGTATGTGTTATCAAAAATAACGAATCATGTTCTCACTAACGGGTGTGTAAGAAATATAATTTTGTTTTCATTCTACCAAAAAATCGTATCGAGTTTTATTTATTTACTAGATGTAATCCTTTTGTAGCACCATAAAGTTTAGATGGGGTGTGGTCGCCTTACACCGGGTTTTCCCCACGGACTTTGATATACCAGGCGTAGTGCACTGGCTGTAACGAGAAAAAGCCCATTGGGCCCACCGATGGGGATTGATCTTTGACCGACCACACATCAGGATCGCTTTACCACTGGGCTACGTTCTGCCCCTCTATCACGGCTATCCACAGACCGGACCAGTGACGGAGATGTCTAAAACCCAAGTGGTATAAGGGGCATGTAAAAACATTTGACGCTGACGTTGAGTTAAAGTATATTTATACAGAACGCGACCGTGAACACGGCGTTCGCTTTGGATTTATGAAGGAAGGAAATGTTTTATTTAACGACGCACTCAACACATTTCATTTACGGTTATATGGCGTCAGACATATGGTTGAGGATCACGCAGATATTGAGAGAGGAAACCCGCTATCTCCATTTCATGGGCTACTCTTTTCGATTAGCAGCAAGGGATCTTTTATATGCACCATCCCACAAACAGGGTAGTACATACTACGGCCTTTGATATACCAGTCGTGGTGCACTGGCTGGAACGAGAAATAGCCCAATGGGCCCACTGACGGGGATCGATCCCACGCCGACCGCACATTGAGCGAGCTCTGAACCACTGGGCTACGTCCCGCCCCCTGTGACTATCTAGAGACCGGACCCATGATGGAGATGCCCGAAACCCCAGTGGTATAGGGGCATGTTAAAACAGTTTGAGTTAAGGCATGTTTATACAGAACGCGAACAGAAAGCCAATTTGAATGAAGACGTTTATACACACTGTGACCACGAACGAAAGACGATTCGTGCGGAAAGTCGTACGAAAAGTAGCAGTATTCGCATTCGCTCTCGCTTTCTGTGTAAACAGGCCTTTACAGTATACCCCACTCCACCCAAAACGAGATGCATGCTAAAGTGCTGTAGAAGATGTAGACAGTTCTGCTGAGTGGGGTTAATTCAGAAACCGTTGATTTATGGGCTCAACGAACATGACATATTTTCGCGTCTTGATCGGCTTAACAGAGGGAGGATTGCCGGAGGAAAACACAACTCTGCCGAGATTTTAGCATCCTGTAGTTTTTCATGACCATCTCATAATTAATAGCGCTTTCATTGCGGAGCGTGTGTGCTCCCCAGCTTAGATCATTAGAAGTGCGTCCGTCATAGTTCTCACACATGCGGTCTTTTGTGTGTGTGTGTGGGGGGGGGGGGGGGGGGGGGGGAGGGAATCAGAAAAAAAGGAATTTTGATTGTGTGTGTGTTTGCTCCATCGTGTGTGTGTTTGTTCTATTGTGCATCTATCTATTTCCGTCGCTGTATTTGTATCTGTGTGTGTCTGTCTCTGTCGATGCCTCTCTTTATCTCTCTCTCTCTCTCTCTCTCTCTCTCTCTCTCTCTCTCTCTCTCTCTCTCTCTCTCTCTCTCTCTCTCTCTCTCTCTCTCTCCCTCGCTTTTTATATCTCTCTTTCTCTCTGTGCCTGCCTTTCTCCCTTTCTCTGTCTGTCTGTCTTTGGCCTATGTGGCGGAAGAGAATCCTTTCTCTTGTAGTCTGTAGCTTCTTGTATATGGGGCCAAGTACATGAAAGATCCCATGCTACTTTCATAAGAAGTGTTTGTGGCCTGTGTGGCAACTAAAGTGCGTCTCTCTCTCTCTCTCTCTCTCTCTCTCTCTCTCTCTCTCTCTCTCTCTCTCTCTCTCTGTGCCTGCCTTTCTCCCTTTCTCTGTCTGTCTGTCTCTCTCTCTCTCTCTATGGGGCCAAGTACATGAAAGATCCCTCTACTTCATGTGTTTGTGTGTGTCTCTCTCTCTCTCTCTCTCTCTCTCTCTCTCTCTCTCTCTCTCTCTCTCTCTCTCTCTCTCTCTCTCTCTCTCTCTCTCTCTCTCTCTCTCTCTCTCTCTCTCTCTCTCTCTCTCTCTCTCTCTCTCTCTCTTTCTCTCTCTGTATGTGTGTGTGTCTGTCTGTCTGCCTGTCTACCTGTCTGTCTGTCTCGAAAAGAGTAGCCCATGAAGTGGCGACAGCGGGTTTCCTCTCTCAATATCGGTGTGGTCCTTAACCATATGTCCGACGCCATATAACCGTAAAATAAAATGTGTTGATTGCGTCGTTAAATAAACAATTTCCTTCCTCTCTCTCTCTCTCTCTCTCTCTCTCTCTCTCTCTCTCTCTCTCTCTCTCTCTCTCTCTCTCTCTCTCTCTCTCTCTCTCTCTCTCTCTCTTTAATTAACTATGACCTACAATGCAGTTGTCTTTCTGTTTTGGTCCTGTTTTACGATGGGTTTGTTTATTATTTTATATATTCATCAGTATATCGTGCTAAGCGCTAATAAAAGCACACTCTACCTAATTGTGATATAAACTTCAGGATTATTACGTTTTAGTGATAACTGCCCGAATTGTAGGAACTCGTTTGTTTGTTGCAATAAAAATGTATGTAGGTAGATGGCTTTCATTAATGTATCCACCCGTCTTATTAATATTGTATGTAGACTAAAGTTGTGTAACCTCGTTTACACTTATAGTGTGCATTACTATAACGGATGCGACAATGAAATTTGTCTGTACGGTAATGGTGACTGGAAGAAGTGTACAAGTAGAGCGGCTTCAGAATGAGCTAAGTACCACCCGGAAAAGACATTATGTAGACCTGCTTATTTGTATTCGTCGTCATATATGTTAACAAAAAGGTTTTGGTAAACGGGCTTCTGGTGGTAGATGTGGCAAATATTGGGGTCGAAGTAGCCCCCCCCCCCCCCTCCCAAAAACAGGGTCAGCTATTAGTAGAACTATTTTGAGAGCAGATAATTGAGAGAACCTTTCAAATGATGATAGAAATATGAGACTTGGCACGGATGATCTCCATGGGGAGTTTGTCAAGTACAATGAAAGAACAACTTGAATTTTTAATATGGCGGCCATGTTTCAAGATGGCCGCCATACTGTTCTACAAATGTTCATTATTTAGGTGTATTTTAATTCACTCAGGTAATCTGGTATGTAAAAAAGGCCTCTGATGGTGGGAGTGGCAAATATTGGGAGTAAATATATAACAACCTCCCCTGGTAAGTCATATGGCTGTCATCTACCATTTACGTTTTAAGGCCATGACAAAAAATTGCCACGGCTAAACCAGGCTATATTGTTAGTCTGTTCCAATAAAAAATAACCACATGGTCAAACAAATGATAGCACGCGGGTTGAGTGCATCTATCATGCTCTGCCCCCTTTCCCTTACCCGCCCCCAAAATAAACATGAAGAAGACAAGAAGTAGTAGATGAAGGAAGCATTGTTACAGACATAGCCGTGATAATAAGGAGTAGTGAATATTGCCTGTAGCCTTCTTTATTTATAGTTTTTAGTTTGGTTATAAAAATAGTACAGAATATCATCTTCATATTTATAGGATATTAAACGAGCTTCTATTTCGTATCAAGTTTATGTCCCGAGTGAAATAATTTTCAATTGTCACGAGCTTTAGCGAGTGACAATGAAAATTATTTCACGAGGGACATAAACATGACTCGAAATGGAAGCGAGTTTAATATCCTATTTATTACCCATACTCGATCTTAATTTATATCACTGAACTCGTTTGGAAGATGATCCTGTAACTTACAGTGCACTTTTGTAGTGCACCAATTTATGACGTCAACGTGTGACGTCAAACGTGTTACGTCCCACTTTGCATTCTAGTGGGACGTACCACTTTAATATGTACCAAGATATTTATAACCATTTGGGTAATAATAGAAACTATAAACATTAAAATATCAAATGTACAACTAGGTATGAATACAGAACTCTAAAAGGTAAATTAATGATGGTATGAGTTAATTAAGAGACACATTAAACAGCCGGTTAAGAAAAGAAGGTATTGACTGATCTCCATGATATGGTAGTGTAGTTTGGTTATGGAACAAAGTATACTTGCACCAGCTTTATGTTCTTCTATTATAGCTGGTGACTATGTTTGCTGGAAATATGACAGCCATTTTGAATGAAAACGTTAATTCTGATAGTCAGAACTACTTTTAATATGCTTTTAAATACTAATACATAAAAAGTCACCGAGATGGCTAAAATCTGACAAAGTTGTTACTATACATACCAATAACGGACACAGTTTGGGAGAAAATGGCGGCCATCTTGAAAAATTACCACAATATTGACATTTCAAGTTGCTCATTGAAGAACTAACCAAAGAAATCATTTGTGCAGAGTTTCATGCTTGTATCACCATTTGAAACATCATTTCTCGTATCTGCTCTGCCAACAGTCCTAGTAGTAGGTGCCCATGTTTTTGGAAGGTTGTCACTTTTGACTTCCAATATTTGCCACTCCCATCATCAGAGGCCTTTTTTTTACATACCAGATGTTAGGTTCAGCATGATTTTAAGCATATAAAATGATATAAAATGACTAATATCGAAAAACTCTATTAAAATACATCTAAATAACGAACATATTGAAAATTCAAGTGGTTCTTTGATTGGATGTAACGAACTCCCCATGGAGATCATTTGTGCCAAGCTTCCTGTTTCTATCATCATTTGAAAAGTTCTCCCAATTATCTGCTCTCCAAATAGTGCTATTGGTAATTGACACTGTTTAGGGGGAGGGGGGAGCGTACTTTAACCCCCCATATTTGCCACATCCACCATCAGAAGCCCGTTTACCAAAACTTTTTGTTAACATATATGATGAGGAATAAAAAAAAGCATGTCTACATAATGTCTTTTTCGGGTGGCACTTAGCTCATTCGGGGGAGGGACGGGACGTAGCCCAGTGGTAAAGCATTCGCTTGGTGCGCGGTCGGTCTAGGATCGATCCCCATCAGTAGACCCATTGGGCTATTTCTCGTTCCAGCCAGTGCTCTACAACTGGTGTAACAAAGGCCGTGGTATGTACTATCCTGTCTGTGGGATGAAACATCCCTTGCTGCTACTCGAAAAGAGTAGCCCATGAAGTGGCGACAGCGGGTTTCCTCTCTCAATATCTGTGTGGTCCTTAACCTCTGACGCCATATAACCGTAACTAAAATGTGTTGAGTGCGTCGTTAAATAAAACATTTTCTTCCTTCCTTTTTTTTAGCTCATTCTGAAGCCGGTCTAAAGTATTGTACATCAGACATTTTATTTCATCTTATTTTTGTGCTTATATCCAATTAAGGTTCAAGCACACATAGTAACAGTAGGTTAGTTGTTAATGGTTAGTAGTTAGTGAGAGAAAAAAGGATATACACCTACCCACTGAGTCGTTAAAACTCACTCTGTGTTGGAGCCGGTACCGGGCTGTGAACCCAGTACCTACCAGCCTTATGTCCGATGGCTTCACTACGACACCACCGAGGCCTGTTGTATCGGACAATATGCAGCGTTGTTTTTGTTTGTTTGTTTTCGTAAAAGAGAGCAATATCGCCTATTTATAAACATGAATCAAACGCATTTTTAAAGAATTAAGTATAATATGTCTTCCACTTTAATTAAAGGTGCCTTTTTTTGAATTGGTCTACAGCATGCAATTTGATTGGCTTACCTAGCGTTTTTAATGAGATTTGGGAATAATGGCAAAACACCCCACTATTTTCCTTTCCATCACAACTTGTATTGCACAGCTAGAATCATTACCGTTTATAGGTTCATATAGATTGAATGCGGCGCGTGCGTGTGGTCCGGCTAAAATTACATTAGTTTCAATGAAAGAGCCAGTGCACCACGACTGGTATATCAAAGGCCGTGGTATGTACCACCCTGTCTATGGTGTGGTGCATATAAAAGATCCCTTGCTGCTAATCGAAAAGAGTAGTCCATGAATTGGCAACAGCGGGTTTCCTCTCTCAATATCTGTGTGGTCCTTAACTATATGTCTGACGCCATATAACCGTAAATAAAATGTGTTGAGTGCGTCGTTAAATAAAACATTTCTTTCTTTCTTTCTTTCAATGAGAGCGTCTGCAAAACGCATGCGGTCAGTCACAATGAAATAATCATATATGGTGTATATGCCCAAACACGCAAGCCGCATTCAGTCTATATGAGCCTTTAGTTTCGTTAGCCAAAAGGACCTTAAAGTAACAAAACAACCTTTGCGCACTCGATAACAATGACATATTGTCTGTCAAACACACGGTCACATCCGAGCCCATCTTAACAAAAACAAAATGTTTTGCTTGAGGCCAGCGGCGGAAGATCATATAATATTTTAATTTAATTGAGTAAATTCAAAAATAGCTTGTAAATTAAATTGTCTGGGTTTCTTTGACAGAATAAGGTGTTCTTATTAAACATATCTAATTAATAGATAGACTGTGATGCAAGAACACATGTAGCCAGGACATATAATAAAAACATATTTACTTGCATACAGGACATATAATAAAAACATATTTACTTGCATACAAGACGTGAACCGGCCTCGGTGGCGCAGTGGTTAGGCCATCGGACTACAGACTGGTAGGTACAGGGTTCGAAGCCCGGTACCGGCTCCAACCCAGAGCGAGATTTTAAAGGTTGAGTAAATTGAAACAAGAGAGTTATGTGTTGGAAAGATGCATACCCGGACCACCAACACACACTGACACTTTAACAAATGAAAAACGCGTAATTTTAGAGTTAATAAAAATATGATTATTCCTGCTAACTGGGGGCAGCCATTTTGTTTCGTTTTTGTGACGTCCGGTGGTATAGCTTGGGGCGAAGTGACGTCAGCTCCGTCCATCTGCTCTATGCACAGTGTAAACAAACGCTCTAATTTACAAGGCGCTTCGCTTTTATCAACCTGACTTGTAAAACAACATAAATGACTTGATAGTATAATAAACTATTTAACTAAATATATTTCAATTTGCATCAATAGAACGAAATGGAGTTATAGAATTTTTCTTTTTTTAAAAGTCCAAAGAAAAAAATGTTTATTATTAGGCCTATTGGTATGCTACGTTCGAGCAAAAACGACCACTCACGATATCCAAGTGATAATTTTCTTTTTTTTGGGACTACGTAATTGGTCAGTTTTGTGATTTTAGATGGGAAAGTCTACTTAATCAAGGGTTTTACAGAATTACTTACAGTAATAAAGTGATAATGTCCATTATGATTAGAGGGGTGTCCGTACGGTTAACACACAATACCCTGTGATCTTAATAAAAGAGCACGTCTTTTTAGTGTGTCTAGACACAGTGTCTGGGGACTGTCTAAATATACATCTGCCAATCAGGAACCACAGGTACAGGCCACGGAAAGAAAAGACCAATTAACTAAGAAAACACTCCGATCATTATTTCAGTACGTGGGTTAATTTATGTATAATTTATGTACAGTTATTTCAACACTTTGACAATGGTGGTTTATTTTGTATTAAACATAATATATAATTGTTGGTGGCTTACTGGGATGACTATTATTACAGAACATTGCGATGCATGCGCAAAAATAAGGTGTGTTTTGTTTCTTCAGTTCGAAGACTAATTCCTGACGTGACACGTTAGGTATTACGTAACCACCAGCTCGCCAGAGGGCGTATTCACTGGGATGATACAAAATGGCTGCGCCCGTTATATATAATAGTCGTCACATTTAACCGTTTTATTAATTAACTATACGATTATACTTGTTGATATTAAGCAATAATGTGCATTATATATCGTTGAATATGCATACCAGGTCAAATGCCTTGATTGTCCCTTCCTTTAAGGGCTTAATGGGTAGGTGTAAAGCCACCACACCCTCCTCTCTCTCACTAACCAACTAACCACTAACCAGCTAACAACTAGCCCACTGTCCTGGACAGACAGCCCAGATAGCTGAGGTGTGTGTCCAGGACAGCGTGTTTGAACCTTAATTGGACATAAGCACGAAAATAAGTTGAAATGAAAATGAAACAAGACGTGGGAAGTGGGTTAGGGCAGGGACCGCGGGTTGTATATGAAGACGGGGGGGGGGGGGGGGGGGGGCTGGCATTGTCACTTCGATCGTCTGGGGGATGTATCTGAGGACATAAAAGTGTTGATTGATTGAAACATATGTTGTTTCTTTTTAAAAAGAACAAATGGATTAGGCACTAGTTATACAACTTACTAGGCCTTCTCCATGTCACGACAGTAATATATTTTTGTGCAATGTAAATGTGAATAGAAATAAATATTATTGAAAGAGAGAAAGAAAGAAAGAAAGAAAGAAGAAAGAAAGAAAGAAAGAAAGAATAAAGGAAAATGAAAAAGGACGCATTAAAGTTCTCTTATGTGTTCGAAGTGCATTAAAAGTGTTATGGGGGCTCGGGGCATGCTTGAATTTTAGGTCTTAATATATGGTGTTTTCAGACACTTTAGCAGAGTAACGGGGAAAAGAGCGGGGGCAACTATTCTGCGGCCCCTGAGGGGGTCAGCTACCCCCACTTCCATGGACGTGCAACTCTTCACTGGCACGGACGCGCCAAACATAACGTAAGAGCCCGTACACCTATGTTTTCTTGAATCATAACTTATAAAGTGTTAATCATAGGTGTCAGAATATGCAAGCATCCGGAGTCTATTTGTATATTAATTTGCCTTTAAGCTGGAGAGTAGGGAAGGGGAGGGGATAATGCATTATCTTCAGACTTTAGGGACGGTGCCCCAAGCCGCAGCTTTGCTTCCGACCTTTCTTCAATTAAAAATATTAATTTTCTTACCGTCAAACGGTATCCTTCGATATGACGGGCTACTCTGCTTCTCTCAGTCTATTGTACATGTTTTTTTTTTTAAAAACAAGTATTCTGAGTCCTGACAAAACAAGCATTCTGAGTCCTGACAAAACAAGCATTCTGAATCAATATATGTCCCCTACCGGGCCCAACACATTTTCATATTTCCTAAGTTTAAGGGTCATCACTCTTAAAATCAAACTAAATTTGTATATGTACACGATATGGCTAGACACAAATATTTCAGGTCAATATCTTGAAGCATTGGGAGAGACGGAAAGAGATACAGACAGACCAGTGGCGTAGGAAGCTTTATATTTGCTTTATAATAGTGTAAAACTGTGTAAATATAAAAGTGTGCCCCCACCCCCACCCCCCACCCCACTTTTTGGCACCTTCCTACGCCACTGCAGATAGAAGGACAGGGACTAAACCTACTGTTCCATTCGATTGGAACGGTAGGAGATTTATGACATGGCGACAAACTTGTAGTTTTATGTTGAATGAATACAATAACCGTTGATATATTGTGACACACAAATTGTAACAACTGTATTAATTCTGTTTGAAGTTTGTTAAGTTAATGATGTTATATATATTGAAGGCGCGATATATATATATATATATATATATATATATATATATATATATATATATATATATATATATATATATATATATATATATATATATATATTTAGGTGGGATATGACTTCACCCCTAGAAACGTCGCTCGCCACACACAAGATCAGCTCCCACATCCCACCCCTGCTTAATTTCCTGCACGTGCGCCTGTATTTTCAGGTAAGTTTGTAACTTTACGTTCCACTTATTTTCTCATTATCATTAACAAATGTATCTTATTCTGCCGTTAAGTACAGGATTGTTAGGGTACTTCCCAGTTCGCCTGGAGTGCGTGCTCCCAGCTCCTCTTGATCCTACACTTGAGTTTGCTTTTAAATGTATTTTAGCGTGTTATACTAGGCCTCAGACTACCACCTGCCAGAAGAAAGTTGGCCAACTTCTACGACTGTCCAGTTGCTATCTGAGTGCTCGTACAACTCGATTCTCGTCGTATTAGTTGTTAATCTGAGCGCACCAGTTGTAGGTCGAGAGTTGGGGAACCGTCGAGTTAGCCAACTTTGTCGTAACAGTTAACAGTCTGATCCTAGCATAAGAGAACCCTTCGTTATCGGGAGATTGTTAAACATTCCACCAATTACTTATAACGCTAATCTTAAACTACCAACTGCCACCCGTCGTAAGTCGGTAGTTGGCGAAATTACAACGCAACCGTCGAGTTGGCCAACTTCGTCGTGTCATTTGACAGTCTGAGTCTAGCATAATGGGTTATACGATGAGAATCGAGTCATAAAAGCGCTCAGACTAGCAACTGGACAGTCGTAGAAATCGAGAGAGCAGTAAATTGGTCAACCTTCTGCTGACTGTTGATAGTCTAATCTTAGCATTAGGGTTTTTTTAAATCTGACCGACAAGTTTTTCTATTTTAGTAGGTTTCCAAATGAGTACTAAACGCCCTTAACATTACTACTCTGACTAATAGTCCTCTGTTTGGATTTATCGATATTCACTCATTAATTAGTAAAATGGAACAGGTTTCAATCTTTTCAACAAACACTTTGTGTTTTTATTATATTTGTTATGATGTACCTTCGAGACAAAAAGGTCTTGTTGTTTTTGTACATGTTTTTAACGCCTCCAAGATATTTTTACCGAAGGCACAATAATATTTGTTACGAAGATTCTTGACCTTGGAAATTGTAACGGTAGTGAAGTAAGAATTACTGTTAATTGTTTTTTCTTGATGTTATTGATCCCTGCCAATCCATCCGGAGGAGACTACAGTTTTCAGATCCGTCCTTCTGTCTGTCTGACTGTCTGTTAGTCCGTCAATCCGTTGGTCCGTCCGTCTGTCCGTCTGTCCCTCATATAGATTTCTGGATGTATTATTTTTCTCAGAATGTCTTGGGATACAGCGTTATCATGTACTGACACAGGTCAAGTTTGACGTTTTGACAGAGTTATGGCCCTTGAACTTAGGCGATACGAAAATTTGTTTTCCGGACTTTTTTTTTTTTTTTGCAATGCCTTAGGGACCATCTCAAAATTCATAAAATGCCAAAAAAGAAGAAACAGTTTAGTTTCTCTTGAGACCCCTCCCTCCCCCAAAAAGACTAAATAAGATTATGTTTTGGCATCATCATTTATTTCCCTTGCGCGTGCTGTAACCTCACCGTGGTGCAGGGGTGTAACATTCTCTTTGAGAATGGCCAATACAGCACAAAATTGAAGTTTTGAGTAAAATTCAGTATCCGTAAAATTCTGTGATATTTGTGTTTTTGCACAGTTCTTTACACTGTTTTTGTTTAAACCTTGAATTTTTATATTGATGTTGATCATCACTTTATTTATTTGCATTACCATAGTTTGACACCCAATAGCCGATGTATTTTTCGTGCTGGGGTGTCGTTAAACATTCATTCATTCATTCATTCATTCATCATTTATTTCAGATGAAAACGTCACTACTTGTACATTATGTATTTATATAGAAATGCAGAATACATGTAGGGCATACTAGTAATAAAATGTTTCTATTTCATGTATTTGTTTCTTGTTTGCCTCATTTGTCATAAAGTTGTCAATTTTAACCCTAGAGCGCGCCCGTATCAAATATAATACGCAAAACTATATATAAATTAGGTTAATTAAAAGTACACATATAAAACAAGGTTTGTTCATTTAGCATGAAATTATTCACAAAGGCCTGATGTGTCATACTCGATGCGGAACAGGCATGCCCTCTATCGTGTTTTTACAAAACTAGTGTCTACAGATAGCTGTAATGGTGGATGAAGACGTGCAGATTCGAACAAAAATTTGATGAAGAAATGTTACGCACAGGTAAGTGGGACTGGTTAGTAAATGCTATGCATATTTGAATCGCGAGTTCTAATTGGCTGTCAGGGGAGGTGGTGTAATTGTCTGATTGGCTGGATGGTACACGGCACACACACAGAACATAGAGTTCCTGTTCCTGAGGAATGCCGGCTTAGTTTTTCTGCTGTTCTTGGAAAACGATCATTTCTGAAGGTTTTTAATCTTGATGCCAACTTAAATTTCAAAGACGAAATGGCAAGTGCAAAATTATTAACCCCTCCCCCCCTCCCCCCCCCCCCCCCCCCACCAGACGAAACCATTTCGTCTTTTTTGGCATCATATGAATTTTGAGATGGTCCCTTAACATACTGAGCTAAAATTGTTTATGAAGCTTTACCATGTACTGTTACAGATCAAGTTTGACTTTCATGGCGATTTACCCATTTTTGACAGAGTTATATATGGCCCTTGAACTTAGGAGATACGGAAATGTATTAGGCCCGATATGTGACATGTATTGCTTTAGCAGTACTATCAGAATGTTTGTTAATATTTACAGTACATGACCACATTTACATGTATGTTGCACTTGTGTTTTGTTGCTTTGTGAAATGTTGTTATTAACATGCAAACTGTAACACTACAAAAAATAAAACACATTTCTCTAGTACAGTCAAACTTCGTTATCTCGACATTAAAGTGACCGAATCAGTAAGGTCGAGATAACGGTGGTTCGATATAAATATAATACTTGTTGGTGAAAATCATGTCATGTGATGTCTCTGCCTCGAGATATTCTGGGCTTTTGAGATAAGAGAGGTCAAGATAAGGACGTTGGGTTGTATTTCTCCCATCTAGTCCACAATATAGTGAAAATCCTCTGCAAGCTGCGTAACTTTGCCAAACTATATGACAAATAATGGATGGAAGTTCGCAATCGGAATCAAATGGTTTATGATATCACATATTAAGTGAAATACAATTCCTTGCGTTATGACACATTTGTACAGTTGTTTCTTTCATTGATCGCTTGATTATAAGTTTATAAAACACACACACACACACACACACACACACAAAACACAAAAAACAACAACATTGAGTTAAATCCTGCTTTCCATAAAGTCTGCAATCAGTCGCAGGTTAAAGTTTGTTTTGTTTAACGACACCACTGGAGAACATTGATTAATTAATCATCGACTATTGGAGGTCAAACATTTGGTAATTCTGACACAGTCATCAGAGAAAGCCCGCTACTTTTTTCCTAATGCAACAAGGCATCTTTTATATACACTTTCCCACAGACAGTCGCAGGTTACCATATATCAGCGACCATTCTTTGTGGGGAAAACAGTAGCAGGTTACGATCGTACGTAGGCAATGGCATACACTTTTTATTAAAAAGGGGACTTTTTGCTCTCCCCCCCCCCCCCCATTTCTTTTTTCGGAGAGGCTAATTGATCCCACCCCACCCACACCCACACCCACACCCCACCCCGTTCTACATATACGGTATGGTCCTGGTATTCCTCGAGCCTTTGTTTAAAATAATTTGAAGAAACGGCCGTATTTTGAGTTTACTATGGTACATTCAGTATTGAATTTTGCACGTGTAAATACAGTTAAAGCTCTTATTCTGTCGATCAAGTGCCGTCATTACCATGTTCGTCGACGAATGGTCGCTGATTAAAGAATACCCTGAGATCCGAGGAACACGCTTGAGTCTGCGTGACAGGTTTTTGTATTTCGAGTTGCCATCCATGTCTTACCCTCAATTATTTTGTTGTAATAGTGGGAACTGTGTACTGTAAAATAATTTATTTTCGCGGGATTAAAGTTTTGCGATTTAACAAAAACTAATCAATTCGCGAGCATTTATTTTCGCGAAACCCATATTCCCTGAATTAAAAAAAAAAAAAAAGTATTTATATCAATATTTGTTAACCTAATGAAGACGGTTATTGATTACGATTTCATACCGTAAGCTTACGTTGCAGAAGTCAAGGTTTTAAATGCGTGCTATGCACTTTTTTTCGTAATCTTCTGTTGGTTTAAAAAAACAAATCCGAAAACAAAACGAAATTTGAAGGCGCAATGCTAGGTCAAGTTTAATTTAAACAATATTTATTGCCGTCAAAATACTAGATCGATACGGTTTGTGATCGACCAACAAGCAAAACTTTCAGGGAGAAGACAAAACGTGTACTGCGTATCATATATTAACTTGCCGGGGCAGAGCACAGGTGCGGATTCGGGGGGGGGGGGGGGGGGGGGGGGGCGGAGGGGGGTCAAAACAAACTTGTAACTGAAGTAGCAGTTCGCTTATTGGTTTTAAAATGGAGAAGAATACATGTTTGTGGGTGACGTATAGCAAGTATTCATTTCAAGCGACTATCTCAAAATTGCATTTGATCAAAATATTAATGTTTCTTGTGAAGTATAAAGATTATGTCTTAAATTGCATGCTAACCCCCACCCCCTCCACAAAAGCCACCAACCCCCCAACCTCCCACCCCCCAACAAAACACAAATAACAAAAATATAATTTGTTTTTAAAAAACAACAAACAAACAAAACATACATCAAAATAATTTCATTTACTACTATTTGTTTTAAAATTTATATTATTGATTTGTTTAATTTTGGTTCGTTTGTTTGTTTGGGGTTTTTTGTTGTTTTTTTTGTGTTTTTTTGTTGTTTTTGGGGTGTTTTTTTAAAAATTGTTTGTCTAATTGTTGGTTTGTTTATCGGGTCGTTGAAGTCAGGGGTGGGGGTGCATAGGCATTGGGGTAGCCATGATTTTATATCGGGGTACCACTCACACTGTCTACGATCGTGAGTCGTGTTATAAAATATGGTTGTAAAAAATGCTTGTTATTGGGCTACTTCAGTATACGTTGGGGTCATGCCCGGAAAGTAGATAAACCTATATAAGTTAATTCTACGTAGTGGGACAACAGTTACTTGGTATTTACCAATTACGAATATCTCCTTCCCGGCACAAGTTAATTGCCCCATTACATGTTGGTGTGAGCAGTCAAAAGGTAACGATGGCTGATACTGTATCACAGAGCAGAACAGAACAGAACAGAACTTTATTACACCCATATGGGGAAACATGAATAATTACATAATATAATATGTGACAAGACAGGACAGGGTTTACAGGAGAACATTAAATAGTAAATAATATAGTATATGAATAGTTAAATTATATAAATACATTAATACTGAAATACAACGAGTGGATATAACAAAAATACATATATGCAATAAGCCAATAATATTCGGCATAGTAGAGTAATTGAAGTTCATTATATAATTTGTTATACAATGTCATGTACTAGTATATTTCGATTTATTAAAATAGGGATATCTGTGATATAATAATAAAGCATATTTAACTCGAGTGATGTGGTATATGTTGATACAAATATCTATGGTCTTTTAAATTTATCATTAATTTCTTTAATTAATTTGCTGACTTTTCTTAGGACACCTATTTTATTACTAGTCATTAACTCTTTAAATTTTAGGGTACATAATAATATTGTTTTAGGAGTGTTTTTCGAGACTTAGTAAAGAAGGCACAAGTGAATAGATAATGATATTCATCACCAATATCGTTAGAATCACAAAGTGTGCATAACCTATTTTCTACTGGTGTAGCTATTAGTACTACTAATTCATATGGCTGGTTATATCGTGGGTAGTAATAATAATATATTTTTAATAGATATATGTGTCTAAATCTCAAAACAACATGATGGACGTTTCACCATATTAATCTGTATGTTATTATATAGCTAATTTTATTATTAATCATATAAACTGAAATGCACTTGTCAACATTCACCAGAAATTCATTTCGAACCATTGCCATCTAATCCTTTTAATACAAAAAAAGGTAAAGTTTGTTTTATTTAACGACGCCACTAGAGCACATTGATTATTTTATCTTATCATCGGCTATTGGACGTCAAACATATGGTCATTCTGACACTGTTTTTTTAGAGGAAACCCGCTGTCGCCACGTAGGCTACTATTTTACGACAGGCAGCAAGGGATATTTTATTTGCGCCAACCATAGGCAGGACAGCACAAACCATGGCCTTTGTTGAACCAGTTATGGATCACTGGTCGGTGCAAGTGGTTTACACCTACTCATTGAGCCTTGCGGAGCACTCACTCAGGGTTTGGAGTCGGTATCTGGATTAAAAATCCCATGTACCTACCAGCCTGTAGACCGATGACCTAACCACGACGCCAGCGAGGCCGGTCCTTTCAATACAAGACCACCGCATCTGAAGCAGCGAGAACAAGAAAATCACAATTTATCGAATTTTACATCAACGAGGAAGAGACTTTTGCGTTTGTTTTTATGATTTAATTGTATGGGTCATGGAGTTAATGTATAAGGACTTGCTAAGTGAGATATTGTATTATTATTTAAATCCAAGATAACCATAAAACTGGCCGCCAGTAATAAGAAGTGGCAATATCTTACATTCTATAATATGATTTCCCCAAAAACAATAATTTATACTTCAAATACAATGTGGGACAAGGATTTCAGTTCTTGCATTCACTTTCTAACAAGATTTCAAAATGGCTGCAAAAACAAAGAAATGACCACTGTATATGTTTAGCATTACCTAAAACAATCATTTTGAAACCAACTGCTAAGTTTTAACAGTAAACCAATACTTTGTCTAAATAAAACCCATCTACAAATAGCATTGCATGACATGGACCATAGTAGTTCACAATTCCAACCTTGCTTTGATTAATGGATATATGCAAGCAATCACAAGTGACTGATGTTTCTATTTTTATCATTTCCATTTTCTATCTCTATATAATTGATATATACATCATCATTGTAGTTTGTATCATTGTGCGACACCAGTATTCAACATAACATGGCAATTACTAGTATACTAGTATGCTTCGACTATACCTGCAAATGATCGACCATCAGCAAATGAACTTAGTAGCCATATATTCACAGAATTCCAATAACGACAAAAGGATTGCTGTCCAGTAAAAAAAAGTACTTTATTTTGAAATCACGCTACCCAGTGATCAATGACCTATTGGTCAATGACCCAACACAGTTGACTGTTCATGATATACGTCATGAATTCAGCTTCATGACTTGGATTCTATGTGCAACGGTTGTTGGAACATTTGTCCCATGACAGATATAAAGAAAGAAAGAAATATTTTATTTAACGACGCACTCAACACATTTTATTTACGGTTATATGGCGTCAGACATATGGTTAAGGACCACACATATTTTGAGAGGAAACCCGCTGTCGCTACTACATGGGTTACTCTTTCCGATTAGCAGCAAGGGATCTTTTATTTGCGCTTCCCACAGGCAGACTAGCACAAATCATAGCCTTTGTTGAACCAGTTATGGATCACTGGTCGGTGCAAGTGGTTTACACCTACCCATTGAGCCTTGCGGAGCACTCACTCAGGGTTTGGAGTTGGTATGCTTCGACTGGGATCCGAACCCAGTACCTACCAGCCTGTAGACCGATGTCCTAACCACGACGCCACCGAGGCCGATCATGACAGATATAGAACATTACATATGTAACTGAGCTGTTAAACACCTATATTTCGCGTTTAGAAAGGACATTCATTTACACCGAATTAGTTGCAGTTAGAAATAGTAGAACCTAATACGAGCAATTAAAATGAAATAACAAAATAAAATAAAACACGTAACGTACAAGCAAAAATAATACCCGGAAATGTAATCCTACTTCCCGGGCCGACACCCACCCCACCCCAATAACATATTTGGGAAATTTTGAAAATGGACAAAACGGTATCATGTTAACACTCGCATAGCTGGGGGGTGGGGGTGGGGGTGTGGGTGTGTGTGTGTGTGGGGGGGGTGTGGGGGTGTATTGTGTTGATTTTTTTTTTTTGGGGGGGTTGTGGGGGGGGTGGGATGGGTATTTTTTTTGAGGGGGGGTGTTTTGTTTTTGTTGTTTTTGGGGGGAGGGGGGAACCAAGCAAAACTATACCTTAGTAAATCCTGTTCGAATGTGAAACAGGCCTAAACTGTTCACTGTAGATGGCAAACATCCTGGTAGTAATGGGTGTGAAATATCAAAGTTACAGTCGCCATACTTTTTTAAATACAATTCCATATTACAGTAGGTTTATCGGGTCTGTTGTTGTTATTGGGTTGTTGTTGGAGTTGTTGTTGTTGTCTTGGGTAGTGTTTCTTGCGTGGGTTTTTTTTTTTTTTTTTTTTTTTTTTTTTTTTTTGCTGTTGTTGTTGTTATTGGGTGTGGGAGTTTTTTGGGGTTTTTTTTTATTTGTTGTTGTTTGAGGGGTTTTTTGGTTGTTGTTTTTTTGGGGTTTTTTTTTTGGGGGGGGGGGGGGGGGGGTGGGGGGCACCCGATATATGTACGATCATTATGTTTACATCTTAAGTACTGGAAGTCTCTCATAACTCTAGGTGTGGGTGGTATGGCCTTAATCACATCTTTTTCGCACCATCTTTTTAAAAATTCAATTAACACGATTCATAGACAGTTCACCCACCCCCACCCACCCACGCCACACACACACCACAATATGTTTGCTCCAAATCCTGACTACGCCAAAGCGTGCCTTCATTTCTGCTTCATGAAATTCTAATGGAAAATAACATTAGCGGGGATTTTTAAAACATAAAACCCTAATTGAACTCAAAACGTTTCGGGCTCATTGAGCATACTGCGCGAGTTTGTCTCAAGACGTCGATGGCAATAGCACTTGTTTTCACGGATTAGTGGTCAGTCATTCAATACGTTGACGATAAATTTGAATTATGCGCTCTTGATCTTGATATAGGATCTGGGACGCTTATGGCCGACTAAAGTAGAACCTTGTTGTACCAGTGTATAAAGGAATTTAAGTCCGGTAGGAATACAAGTCCTGGGGGGGAGGGGGGGGGGGAGAGCACTTACAAATAAACCTGGTATGAAAGTCCGGGTAGGACTATTGTTCATAAGAAATGGAGGTCCGATAGGACTACTATTCATAGGACCTGCGTTCCCTTTTACACCGGGCAAGCTGTTTTGAATAGAATTTGAACAGTATCGGATTTGTTTCTTCCTGTGTGTTTTTTATTTTATTTGTTTTGAAAGAAGATTATTGCGCAGGTGTTATGTTTACCTAATCAGGGAAGATTTCGCTTGAGGACTAACACGGTTTTCAAACGAGTTCAAAGAGGTAATGGCGTATTGAAGAGCAAGCGTGTATAAATATAGAAAGCAATGGGTTTTTTCAATGGCCAGCAAAGTATTCACAGTTCGGGCTTAGTGCATACAAACCGTTTAGCGTCTGAACTCGAGTGCATGGACGTCCATCAATATATCGTGTCACAGCTGTTCTGTCTGTGGTAAAGTGTATATAAAAGATCCTTCGTTGCTAATGGGAAAATATAGAGGCTCCCCCCCCCCCCCCCCCCCCCCCCCCCCCGCCATGGAATCGTGGGCTGGCGGAGTCAGAACCCGAATCTATGGTGGGCGTGCCTGAACCGTAAGGATGTGGGCACGTTGATACCGTTCCCTTCCCTATACAGGCTTTGCTGTAAGAGTTCATGTAAAAAAACAAAAAACTTTTTTTTATAAAACTTTAACTTCATAAATGAGATTAAAGGCATACCGTCACAGATTTAAGGACCTTATTTCTCTAAAAATGGATAATAAATAGCAATTACATTATTTGTTAGAAACCAAAAGTAGCTATTGCATCACCTTAACTGAACGATGATGGAGTGAAATCCATGTCTAATCTCTCGGCAATTTTAGTTTTTGAATTATAGACCATTGCCATAATTCAATTATTTTTACAAAATATCATTAATAAATGGAGTATGGTGGTTATAAAGATGGTCGAATAAAGTACATTTAAGGACAAATCAAATTATTTTTGCTCAGGTAATACTTTGTTAGACCATTAAATAGGTCAGTGGTCTGTGACAGTATGCCTTTAAACAAAACGTTTATTTTAACGATTTAGTGTAGATAGGTCAGTGGTCTGTGACAGTATGCCTTTAAACAAAACGTTTATTTTAACGATTTAGTGTAGGCGTAGACAGGAGTGAGGTGTCATTACAACCGAGTGTCGTGTTAGAATATTTATCAGGGATTAATCGAGCTTCCATTTCGTATAACGTGTATGTCCTAAGTGAATGACCTAACATGTATCACGAACTTTGGCGAGCGACAAAAGAAAATGTGATACGAACTACACCAAGGTTAAATCCACTTCGCCCTCAAGAGGGGTTTTTTCTCATCCCAACCAGTGCACCACAACTGGACAAATGCCGTGGTATGTGTTTTCCTGTCTGTGGGAAAGTGCATATAAAAGATCCCCTTCTGCATTAGGAAAAATGTAGCGGGTTTCCTCTGATGACTACGAGTCAGAATTACCAAATGTTTGACATCTAACAGCCGATGATTAATTAATCAATTTGCTCCAGTGGTGTCGTTAAGCAAAACAAATTTCGCCCTCAAGACTAAGGGCGTTCGGTAGCCGATGATTAATAAATAAATATGCTCTAGTGGTGTCGTTAAACAAAAAAAATCATATTTCCGAGAAAACATTGAAGATAGTCTGTGTTAATCCAATGAAAGTTAGTTTGTTTTGTTTTGTTTAACGACTCCACTAGAGCTAATTAATTTATTAATTATTGGCTATTGACTACCAAACATTTGATAATTCTGACATATAGCCATAGAGAGGTAACCCGCATTAGTAGCAAGGAATCATTTATATGTACTACCCCACAGACGCAATAGCACATATCACTGCCTTTGATATACCAGTCGTGGTTCACTGGCTGGAACGAAAAATAGCCCAATGGGCCCACCGACGGGGATCGATCCCAAACCGACCGTGCATCATGCGAGCGGTATACCACTGGGCTACGTCACAGCCCTGTTCTGAACAGTGTGGGACATATCCAAGTCATTTTCAAGTGGGGAAGGCAGGACGTAGCCCAGTAGTAAAGCACTCGCCTGTTGAGCGGTCGGTCTAGGATCCATTCCTGTTGGTGGGCGCATAGGGCTATACTGTCTGTTGGATGTTGCATATAAAAGATCTCTAGCTACGAATGGGAAAATGTAGCGGGTTTCCTCTCTTGGACTATATGTCAGAATTACGAAATGTTTGACATCCAATAGTCGATGATTAATATACTACTCAAAAGAATTTAAGGTTCAGACGATATTTTGGACATTATTTTCTGAATGTCAATTATATTAGCTAGACCATAATGTCACGCATGGTATTGTTCCATTTTGACGAAAGTGGGTCTAAGCAACCCATAAATGAATTAAAATCCACTGTCATTGACACTGTCGACTAGTTCTAATGGCGAAAACATGCTTATATTTGCACGTAAATTAGGGCGAAAGCGAAAGGTCTGCTAAGTGCCCATAACTTGCTTTTTCACAAAGCGCTTCATTTGCACGCTTTGCACGTGTATTCCATGTTCCCAATGCTGAATTTCCGTATAATTGGAGCTTGCGTTCGTGTACGGTGCACACTCCAAATTCGACAATGGTACGACTTCAACTGACTATCGAAGATCGAGGAAGGGCTATTGCTTGGCTTCAGGATGGCAATATGCAAAGAAATGTTGCTCTGAGACTTGGTGTCAGTCAGAGTGTCGTTGGCCGAGCAACGAATTCTGTTCGAAATCGTCCACGTTCGGGAAGACCCCGAAGCACTACAAATAGAGAGGACCGCTACATCACCAATATGGCTCTACGTCAACGCACAACCACTGCACGCCGATTACGTGACAATCTGCGGACTGCGACTGGAACTCGAGTGTCTGATCAAACCATACGCAATCGTCTGAGAGCCAATAATCTACGCTGCCGTCGCCAGGCTGTTCGACCACCACTCCTACCACGTCACAGAACGGCCAGATGTCACTGGTGCACGCTTCATCTGCGGTGGCAACGTGTTCAGTGGGGTCGAGTGATGTTCACTGATGAGTCCAGGTTTAGTCTCCAGTTCAACGACGGTAGGGTTCGTGTCTACAGACGTCCTGGGGAGCGCTTCGCTGACGTTAACGTTAGACAACGTCACCGGTTCGGTGGTGGCAGCGTCATGGTGTGGGGCGGCATCTCTATCCACCACAGGACCCCCCTCTATGTGGTGGATGGCAATCTGAATGGAATCCGCTATCTGAATGAGAATATCCGGCCGTTGGTTCTCCCAGGCCTTCAGCAGATTGGCGGCGGGGCAGTTCTGCAGGATGACAATGCCAGACCCCACCGCGCCAGGGTGGTAACGGACTTTCTCAGACAACAAGGTATCGCCAGGATAGATTGGCCAGCATATTCGCCTGACTTGGCCCCAACAGAGAACGCCTGAGACGAATTGGGCAGGAGAGTTCGGGATAGCCATGCCCCTCCGGCCAACCTTCATGATCTGGGTCAACTTCTTATGGCAGAGTGGCAGGCCATTCCCCAAGAGTTCTTCAGACGTCTGATCAACAGCATGAGGCAACGATGTGTCGAGTGTATTCGCGCCAGGGGTGGATTCACACACTATTAAACGAATGTTCTAATGTGTAAAATCCATGTTTGACAACCTTCAACTTTGACAGCATGTCATGTGACTTTCTTGTATACAGTGACGTTTATTTTTTTATTTTTTTGTAAATATGGAACAATAAATAAACTTTTTGGTGTAGTTTACATCATCAATCTAATACACTCTGAAACTTGTTTGGTTATACATTTTTGACCCTTAAATTCTTTTAATCGATGTATTCTACTGGTGTCATTAAATAAAAAAACACCTATATATCTTGAAAAGTGTGATTAATACAATTCGTTACTTTTTTACAGCACAAATTTAACATGAAGTTGTTGAAAAGATATATAGTTCAGCGTATTCGGAAGTAATTGTAAACATCATTTTCTTTAGATAATTAATTATGCATCACTTAGTTGACTTCTGGGAGAAGCCTTGTAGAAGCCTTTAGAATTCAGTGTAATGTATCCCGTTTTCATTAACTTAGTGCCATACAGCTAGGACTGGTATTAACATTCTCTGTATTATTATTGTTTACGTTCTGTTTTCGCATTTCCCTGACCTTGTTCTCATTCTTATCCCCTTTTTTCCCCCCCCCCCCCCCCTCCCATTTGTTTTCTCTTCTTCTTCTTTGTCTTTGCATTGTTCATGTTCTACCTTCACCATTAACAACACAATCACTACCACTATTACTAATAATACCACCACCACTACCACTACCACCAATACTAATAATAATAGAACCACCAGTACCACTACCACCACTACTAATAATACCAACACCAGTACCACTACCACCACTACAACTAATAATACCACCACCAGTACCACTACCACCACTACAACTAATAATACCACCACCAGTACCACTACCACCACTACTAATAGTAATAGAACCACCAGTACCACTACCACCAATACAACTAATAATACCACCACCAGTACCACTACCACCACTACTAATAATAATACCACCACCAGTACCACTACCAGCACTACAACTAATAATACCACCACCAGTACCACTACCAGCACTACTAATAATACCATCACCAGTACCACTACCAGCACTACAACTAATAATACCACCACCAGTACCACTACCACCACTACAACTAATAATACCATCACTACTATCACTACCAGCACTACAACTAATAATACCATCACTACTATCACTACCAGCACTACAACTAATAATACCACCACCAGTA
>NC_054706.1:63131885-63139385 GCF_016097555.1 Gigantopelta aegis
CCTCATTTTGCTCGAAATTCTCTATTCTTTTTGCCCGAATTTGAGGAATGTTTTATACCGCCCCTGTCTCGTACGCTTTTGTCTGTGGGAAAGTGCATATAAAAGATTCCTTGCTGCTAATGGAACCAAAAATATAGCGGCTTTCCTTTAAAACCATTATCAAATGTTTGACATCTAATACCTGATTCTGACAAAATCAATGTGCTCTAGTGGTGTCGTTAAACAAAACAGACTCGGGTTTTTTTTGTCTGTCATTGATTAGTCGTTTTATTTTCCATATGTTTCGCAGTGGCAAACTCGATGATTGATCATCAATTCCTAATATCAGACACTCGTAAGTCACTTGACAATGTCGCGGCTCCGTGCGAAACGATACCGGCCTCGGTGGCGTCGTGGTTAGCCATCGGTCTACAGGCTGGTAGGTACTGGGTTCGGATCCCAGTCAAGGCATGGGTTTTTTTAATCCAGATACCGACTCCAAACCCTGATGAGTGCTCCGCAAGGCTCAATGGGTAGGTGTAAACCACTTGCACCGACCAGTGATACATAACTGGTTCAACAAAGGCCATGGTTTGTGCTATCCTGCCTGTGGGAAGCGCAAATAAAAGATCCCTTGCTGCCTGTCATAAAAGAGTAGCCTATGTGGCGACAGCGGGTTTCCTCTCAAAATCTGTGTGGTCCTTAACTATATTTCTGACGCCATATAACCGTAAATAAAATGTGTTGAGTGCGTCGTTAAATAAAACATTTCTTCCTTTCTTTCCGTGCGAAACGTGTGTCAAATGACCACCTGTGGTCAACAGGACCTGATCGCCAAACTGAATACGTCAAGTAATTAAAGACTGTTTCTCTAAACTGTAGATCAATCTTAGATCTTGTCTTGTGGCTGCAAAAAGAAATAATTCCAGACGTCATTTGTATGTATGTTTGTTTGTTCTAAGCTTGCACTATCGGGTGTCGGAAGATGAATTCCGATATAACGCATCAAATAGAGCCCTGTGAAAACATTAGAAGAAAATATATAAACCAATATTATAGAATTAAACCTAGCATTTTTAAAATGAGAGGTATGCTGTCATTGTGTGATGCACCATTATTAAAAGAAACTTAGCTATATATATTAAAATATTATTCAATCTTGTGAACTGACGTTTCTCCACACATTTTAGCTATTTTGATTGCATATCTTGTGTTCTATGTTAGCTATAGATACTTCTATGTTGATGCCTGTTCTTGTCATGTCTGTTAATTATGTATTTCAATTGCCCTCTTGTTACATATTGTAATGTGTCTGAGTGTTGTTTAATAAATTTTGAAAATCTTTAAAATAAAAAATCAGTCTATTGTTTAGCCGAAATTCACCTGTTAAAACTATCGCAGTATCGCAATTCTCCTGTTAAAACTATCGCAGTATCGCAATTCACCTGTTAAAACTATCGCAGTATCGCAATTCACCTGTTAAAACTATCGCAGTATCGCAATTCACGTGTTAAAACTATCGCAGTATCGCAATTCTCCTGTTAAAACTATCGCAGTATCGCAATTCTCCTGT
The DNA here is from genome assembly GCF_016097555.1 of Gigantopelta aegis. Lineage (NCBI taxonomy): Eukaryota > Metazoa > Mollusca > Gastropoda > Neomphalida > Peltospiridae > Gigantopelta > Gigantopelta aegis. The sequence goes on from NC_054706.1 coordinate 63,133,438, forward strand.
TAAAACTATCGCAGTATCGCAGATCATATTTCAGGAGACAGTTGTATGTACGATTATGACATCTGTTATTTAGCTTGTGAATCTGTTATATTTTAATTCTATAACTAATAATAGTTTGTTTTGTTTAACGACACCACTAGAATACAGTGATTTATTACTCAACGGCTATTGGATGTCAAACATTTGGTAATTTTGGCATTTGGAGGAAACATTGTTCCATTAGTGGGATATTTCTTGTTCCAGTCAGTGCACCGCGACTGTTACATCAAAAACCGTGTTATGTGCTATCTTGTCTATGGGATGGTGTATATAGAAGATCCCTTGCTTCTAATGGAAAACATGTAGCGGGTTTCCTCTCTAAGACTATACGTCAAAATTACCAAAGGTTTGACATCCAATAGTTGATGGTTAATATATCAATGTGCTCTAGTGGAGTCATTAAACAAAACAATATATATATATATATATATATATATATATATATATATATATATATATATATATATATAAACATTTGACAATTTTGATATATATATCAAAATTGTCAAATGTTTGACATCCAATAGCCGATGATTAATATATCAATATGCTTGAGTGGTGTCGTTAAACAAAACAATATATATATTCATAACTCAAACTTCGATCTTTGAAAAACGTCGATCTCTCGAAGTGAAAGGGCGGTCCCGGCCGAACTGCTATACAAACTAGTAATAACAGACTTAATAAAAAAATTAAGGGATATTGCTCTTCCAAAACTTGAAGTTTGTGGAGTGACTGAGCCTTTTAACTGTACCGGTAATACTTTAAAGAAAAATGAATTGTCACCCAAGCCAAGCGTGAGTGCCCCGACTGGTCTCGGCTATCGATGATACACGCGGTAATTACAGAATAATAGATCGCCGACTATGCGGAACGAAATTATCCTACATGCCTGCATTTGGTTGTCGGGTCAGGGGTCAGGGTAAGAGTTTAACGTGCATATATGCCACGAAAGCTTCACGCACTCCTGTCATGGGCTTAATCTCTGACTTCGCCAGTGACTAAGTCCAGGACAGGGGGGGGGGGGGGGTAAGTTTGAGGTGGGCGGAATTTGGAATATAACGATTTAGTAAAGGTCCAGCGACTGCGCGGACCGACTAGTAGACACCAAGTGAGGGCCATGCTGTGATTGGCTGAAGTTCGATTCCTTGGTTCTACCTGTCGAAAAAACTAGGTCTACGGTCTGCATTCCAATCATGTCCGGACTAAGAAATTAAATCCAAAAGTAGTTTTGACTGCTCGGTCTAAAAGGTTTTAAGGTGATTTGAGCAATTGAACGGGCGCCAAAGAGAAGTGTGTTAGACTATTTATAAAAAAAATAAACATACAAATTTTGAAGCTCGGCCGAAATTTTTTTTAAAGTCCAACTAAGCCCAAAAAGGAGGATACCTGTCCTAGATAAGGTTGGCGTCTACGGGGAGGCGATGATGTACTCCTCATTGAAGTGGGGCACCAACTTCCTGAAGTCGTGGGCCCATAGGCATGCCACCAATGGGAGGTACTTGACGCCGGCGATGATCTTGATGATCCTGTGAACGGTGTAGTTGTCCATCTCGTTGTGGAGGATCCCCTGTCTATACAAGCCGTCCCGACGCGAGGTGATGACAAGGACCTGCCCGACTCCCCGTAGATCCTTAGGGTGGATGGCGATATGGTTGCCATCCGGGAAAGTTTTGAATTCTTCCTATTTGATCCCGCCTGGTAGTTTGTAGGGATCAGAGACGTCACCAACCAAGTACTTAGCGTACTGGCTCTTGATTTTCCTTTTCGCGAGCTGCCAGTCGTCCCTAGCGGAAGCAGAAGGCCGCGTCTTGGCTGGTTGGTCCCCGGGGGGGGGGGGGGGGGGGCACGGCCTTCCGCTTGGCAACTCCAACATCCAATGGTCGCCATCGCGGAGTCCCCCGTGGGAGGGGGTCTCGACGCTGATGAGCGACGGGCGAGAACAGGTGACGCAGGCCGTGGTGCACTGGTTAGTTGCTCCCCTTTCCGCGTCTGCACAGTCGGTGCGGCTGGTTGGCGAGTCGCCTCCTTTCGCTCCGTCTGGATTGGTCGTGGTGGGGGCGGCGACGCAGACGGGACCGCCGCTGGCGGTTGAGCCACCAGCTTTGTCCCCGCCTGAGCTGCCCCTGGCGCACGTTTCTTCTTCCTTGTCCTCTTCCTCTTGGCTGTAGCCGCGTCCCCATACACCAAGGTCACGGTTGCCCGTGACCCGGTGTACGCGACGCGGTACTCTAGCAGCAAGCCATAGCTAGCCATCAGTCCAACTTCATTGCTAGTTCGACTGAGAGTGTTTGGTTGTCGGTGTTTATACACGGCAGCGAGCCTCATTACACAAAGTACGGATAGTCTTGTAATCTTCAAAGAACTGTTGTAATAACAATTAACGCTGTTTTTTTTTTTCTCTTAAACGAGTGAATCATGTCAAATTTGATATTTGCTATTTAAGTGTGAATTTAAAATGATTCATTACAAGTCATTTAGTTATGTTAGAAACTGATACATCAGAGATCGAGCAATCTGGGGAAGGACCCAGAAATGGGGGGATAGCCAGATTGGAGACAGAAAGAAAGGGTGTGAAGAGAAAATTAACGGTAAAAGACATCGAGACGAAGTACAAAGCGGTAATGGAGGTAGAGGCAGGTAAAAAGACACACACAAAAAATTGCTACAAAGTACACTTTCAACCTGGGTTAAAAACAAAATTTCTATTCAAGAGGGTTATTTAAAGTTTGGGCCAAAACGTAAGAACATGAGATCATCCAGTATTTTAATTTATTAATAATACAATAAAAGTACATAGAGATGTACGTCAAATTGATCGGATTTATCTCGTTTCTGTTAATATTTACTTAGTTTTATCATATACACAGAAGGAATGTGCTAACATCTGTGTGTTGGGGACAGGGATGGAACAGCAAACGTGTCTTCCGATATCAACGAAATGATAATACTACAATGCAGTTTCACTTTGGGATCTGCTGTACGAATTTCGAAAACTCGAACTCCCTGAAACTCGAACTATTTCGTCGTCCCCTTCAACTTCGAGTTAACGAAGTTAGACTATATATTCACGCGCGCACACACACACACACACATACGCACACACATGTATATATATATATATATATATATATATGTGTGTGTGTGTGTGTGTGTGTGTGTGTGTGTGCGTGCGTGCGTGCGTGTGTGTGTGTGTGTGAGCTCGCGTGTGTGTCGAATATTTAGCATCAAATAGCCGATGATTAATAAATCAGTGTGCTCTAGTGGTGTAGTAAGAAAAAGAAATAAGATAAAGATCCGCCCCTATGGTGTCTCAACAAAAGCGCAGATGATTCGTTTCATTAACAGTAAACAGCGAGTTAACGGCGCGGCTCGTCACTAACAAGACGAGAGTCTACTTAACATGCAGGGCGGACACGAATCAATACAGGGTGCCAACTGTTCATCGATGAAGTTAACTGGGGGAGGAGCCAAAATAAACGGACATCGGTGCACAAGGTATATATACTAGTACATATTCTCCTGGAATTAAAAGTCGACCAATAGCCTGACTGACATTATTGTTGTGGAATTGACAGTACTCTTGTGAAATTGACAGTACTCCTGTGGAATTGCCAGTACTCTTGTGAAATTGACAGTACTCCTGTGGAATTGACAGTACTCCTGTGGAATTGACAGTACGCTTGTGAAATTGACAGTACGCTTGTGAAATTGACAGTACTCCTGTGAAATTGACAGTACCCCTGTGAAAATGACAGTACTCCTGTGAAATTTACAGTACTACTGTAGAACTGGCAGTACTTACTATTGTGGAATTGACAGTACCTCTGTGGAATTGATAGTACTCTTGTAGAATTGACAGTACGATTGTATAATTGACAGTACTATTGTAGAATTGATAGTGTTACTGTGTAATTGACAGTACTATTGTGGAACTGACAGTATTACTGTGAAATTGACAGTACTGTTGTGGAATTGACAGTACTACTGTGGAACTGACAGTCCTATTGTGGAACTGACAGTACTATTGTGGAATTGACAGTACTTACCATTGTGGAATTGATAGTACTATTGTGGAATTGTCAGTACTACTGAGGAATTGACAGTACTATTGTGGAACTGACAGTACTTACTATTGTGGAATTGACAGTACTTACCATTGTGGAATTGATAGTACTATTGTGGAATTGACAGTACTACTGAGGAATTGACAGTACTATTGTGGAACTAATTTTACTTACTATTGTGGAACTGACAGTATTACTGTGAAATTGACAGTACTATTGTGGAATTGACAGTACTACTGAGGAATTGACAGTACTATTGTGGAACTGACAGTACTTACTATTGTGGAATTGACAGTACTTACTATTGAGGAATTCACAGTACTATTGTGGAACTGATAATACTTACTGTTGTGGAATTGACAGTACTACTGAGGAATTGACAGTTCTATTGTAGAACTGACAGTGGTACTGTTAAATTGACAGTATTGTTGTGGAACTGACAGTTCTACTGTTAAATTCATAGTACTACTGATAACTCGACAGTATTATTGTCGAACTAACAGTCCTATTGTGTAACCGACAGTACTACTGTTAAATTGACAGTACTATTGTGGAATTGATAGTACTATTGTGGAATTGACAGTGTTTTGTGAAACATCACCCCTCTTCCACCTCCTTCCCCTCCTCCTCCTCCTCCTCCTCCTCCTCCATCTCCTTCTCCGCCTCCGCCCTTAACAACCACCCTGTCCCATTGTCGTCTTGAACTGATGAAGATCTGTTAATATATCAGATGCTCAACCAGTGACTCGGTTGGTAGAAGAGAACTTTCTACAGAAAGTCGCGTCGTGACGAGCTCGCTGGGAGGCTATTGGTTCTATGACTGCCAACAATTTCCAGCAGTGAGAGATCGCTAAAGAGAGTGGCCAGAATCTCAGTGGCGCTAAACCCGTTAACAGGCGAAGCTGGCTAGCGAGCCATCCAAGTAAGTACCTTGTATTATATACGTTTTCCGTAATAACTATTTAGTGGAGAATATATGTGTCTATATTTTATGAATGTTTTGTTGTTGTTGTGGGGTTTGTTTTGTTTGTGGGGGTTTTTTTTGGGGGTTTTTTTTTTTTTTGGGGGGGGGCTTTTTTATCATGTTAATCATATCGTTTTTGGTGTTAATAAATCCATTAGTTCGCTTTAATCAAATTAACCTGCTGTAGGTTTTGGTTTGTTGGGTGTTTTTATTAGTTTGTTTTGTATATATTTGGGTGGATTTAAAAAACTATTTTTTAGTTAGAATGGAATATGATTAAATAATATTTGACTTGAAATTGTCTGTGTCTTATAAAAGATGCCTTGCTACTAATGGAAAAAAGTAGCGGGTTTCCTCTCTAAGATTATAACCGGCCTCGGTGGCGTCGTGGTTAGGCCATCGGTCTACATGCTGGCAGGTACTGGGTTCGGATCCCAGTCGAGGCATGGGAATTTTAATCCAGATACCGACTCCAAATCCTGAGTGAGTGCTCCGCAAGGCTCATTGGGTAGGTGTAAACCATTTGCAGCGACCAGTGATCCATAACTGGTTCAACAAAGGCCATGGTTTGTGCTGTCCTGCCTGTGGGAAGCGCAAATAAAAGATCCCTTGCTGCTAATCGGAAAGAGTAGCCCATATAGTGGCGACAGCAGGTTTCCTCTCAAAATCTGTGTGGTCCTTAACCATGTCTGACGCCATATCACCGTAAATTAAATGTGTTGAGTGCGTCGTTAAATAAAACATTTCTTTCTTTCTTTCTCTAAGAATATATGTCAAAATTACCAAATATTGATATTCAGTAGCCGATGATTAATAAATCAATGTGCTCTAGTGGTGTCGTTAAACGAAACAAACTTTCTAACTTTCTTTCTAATTTT
>NC_054706.1:63144385-63159385 GCF_016097555.1 Gigantopelta aegis
GCTATCCTGCCTGTGGGAAGCGCAAATAAAAGATCCCTTGCTGCTAATTGCAAAGAGTAGCCCATGTAGTGGCGACAGCGGGTTTCTTCTCAAAATCTGTGTGGTCCTTAACCATATGTCTGACGCCATATAACCGTAAATAAAATGTGTTGATTGCGTCGTTAAATAAAACATTTCTTTCTTTCTTTTCCTCTCTAAGACTATATTTCAAAATTACCAAATGTTTGAAATCCAATATCCGATGATTAAATAAATCAATGTGCTCTAGTGGTGTCTTTAAACAATACAAACTTTAACTTTAAATATGTTGGCTATTATAAGAATTTTACTACAGACCTGGTACGACATTTGAACTAGACTAATAGATTGGGGTGTGGAAAACTGCATACATGTAATCAAGCTGACAGACATTTCAGGCGGACATTTTACAACTGCGCTAAAATTTTACCCCAGAAAGATAAAAGACCTCATCAACAGGTCAGCGTCGAAATGGGCTGCACGTGTTTACGGCAACCAGACGTTGTTACGTGATGGAATGCAGAATTTTCTGCAATTTACTGAATACCAGAGGGATAGCCACGCGTCGGGTCTACGAATAGATAAAACGTTGGAACGAAAACAAGACGGAATACGAACTGGAATACGAATAAATATGAATCGTCTGGTGATTATTTTGGACAGTGGTGGCCATTGTTTGTCGTCTGTTGCGATAATATCTTAAGACATGCCTCGTTCTTTTCCGTTTCGTCTATATAGCATTTGGATATATGGTTATGATATTTAATGCTAAACTAAGTCGTCTCTCTTCTATGTTATCTTTCAGTAATTCATAATACAAACCAAACCACAGTTTTCATTTAAAAAAATATAATTATATATATCAACATCAATTTTTGATGTAACTCACGAGTCGTCTTGCCATTTTTAACAAAATACTATTTGTAATAGTTGTAGAGCTTATATGATTTCACGAACAAAATTGTTTACCCAGTACAATTTGGAAATGCAACGTCAAAGTATACACGGGCATAGGAATGTGCTAAAACGTAGGAGGGCACACACACACACACACACACACACACACACACACACACACACACACACACACATTATATATATATGTATATATGTATATATATATATATATATATATATATATATATGTATATGTATATGTGTATGTGTATGTGTATGTGTATGTGTATGTGTACATGTGTATATATATATATATATATATATATATATAAAACAACCAACGCTGCTGCTACAAAGTGGGGGGTACATGCCCCCAACGCCCCTCTTCCTATGCCAGTGCTATATATTTTTCTTGTTGAACACGTGCATGTAATCTCTTAAATGGACTTTCGGGAGTCGCATTCCAATATAGCGCTTCACCAGGCTTTCACTGTATTCTCAAACCTGCGTCTGAATGTGACTAAGACCTAAAGAAACTCGAATAATGATGCATCACAGATAAAAACAAAAAACTGTTGATGATCTGTTCTAAATGCTCATAAATATTAAACATATATCAGAGACTGCAGCTTTAATAAAATCAAAGTTTCTTTTATCTGTTTGGTGGTTGCTTTTTAAGAGGGTTGTTTGAGGGGGGATGTTCGTGTTCGGGGGGAGTGGAGTGTTTCGTTGGGGTTTTTGTAGGTTTTTTGGTGTGGATTTTTTTGTTTGTTTGTTGTTGGGTTGTTTTGGTGGGTGGGGTTGAGGGTTTAACAAATACGTTTGCTGTCAGATTTCGCTACCATCATTTCGTCATCAAAACGGTGAACTATTAGTCTGGACAGTCATATTTTGAAGCAATAGTGGAGCTGAGCGACAGCAATCTATTATGGCTCACAAGAGCACATTGATTAATTGAACATCGACTATTAAATGTCAAACATTTAATAATTCTGACTCGTAATCTTCAGAGCAAACCTGCTACATATTTCCATCATGAGCAATGGTACTTTTATATGCACTTTCCCACAGACAGGTTAGTGTTTACCACGGTCTTTGGTGTACCAAGTGCACTGGTTGGGTCGGGAAAAGCCGAATTTATAGAAGGCGAGAACTCTACGGACTTATTTGGTTACCGCCCTCTAGAAAAGCTTAATTCAATACTTCCGCTTCGTGCAATATGCTATGTACATTTTTTTGTATTTGTCAAGTGATCGTACAACGCCGGGGGTGTCGATGCGTTCAGAATTAAGAATATTACCAGTTTATATATTGACTAAAGGAACTAGAAGTCAATAAATCTGCTATTAAAAACACACAAACAGATCAAGTTGACAGAAATCGTGACGAAAGTTACTAAGAAGAAAATCTGTTTCAGGACGAATAGATGTTTGTGTTATTTCAGGAGTAGGATATAGATTTAACGTGCTTATATCCAATTTTGGCTGACAGGCTCTGCCCATTTTGTTTAATGTAAGCTCGTCTTCATGGCAACTAAAATGTACGTCAGTGTATATGATATTATAACGTTAACAAAATGTTACCGGTACTGTTGTTTTCCTTTGTTTTAGAGATTAAAGTTAGCCCCACATTCTTTTTTAGTTTTTATATTCTTAAAATATGCTGTGTAAAATCAGTATAATAAATACCTTAAAGTTTGTTTTGTTTAACGACACCACTAGAGCACATCGATTTATTAATAATCGGTTATTAAATGTTTGGTAATTTTCAACTCGTAGTCCTAGAGGAAACCGACAACATTTTGCCATTAGCAGCAAGGAATCTTTTTTACATGCACTTTTTCACAGACAGGACAGCACATACATGGCCATACCAGTCATGGTGTACTGATTGGGATGGGAAAAAACAGTCCGAGAGTGGGTCCATCGCAGTGGTTTGATCTACGACGCATGTTTCTCAAACGTTCTACGATTGAGCTAAATCCCTCAATTGAAATATCTTATGCATACTAGAAATCTAAACAGCTTCAATTACTCTTTTTTTTCATTCAATAATGGTGTTCAGAAGTAACCCCATGTTGCTGTCCACCCTTTCCAGATTTCCTGAATGCGTTCTCCGCCACTCTTACTCAATCTGATTTTGTTTCAGCCATTGCTCCACAATTGGCTGTAGTATGTAATACGCTGACTGTGGGATGCTGCACATAAAAGATCCCTTGCTGCTAATCGTGAAAAGTACTCCTGTTTCCTATCGCATTATATGTGTGTGTAGTCCTTGATACTATGTCAAACGCCATAAAAGGTTAATAACAATGTGTTGAATGCGTCGATAAACAAAACATTCCTTTCGTCCTTTCTCACTCTGGTTTGGAGCAGGTACATGGATTCCAATCTAGATCTTACCAAGCTCACCCACTACGACACCAATGCCGGTCAGTAAATGGAAGTGCACATACGAGCCATTTAAAATTGGCGCCATAAACTTCCAACCAATCGTATTTGTTAGAAGAGCGCGTAAATGGTTATACTACTATCTAAACGCCAGATATCAATTTACAAAATGTGAGTGTCTTGAAAGACAGATATTGAATCATTGTGTTTTGGCTGCATTAGACGTCCTCGCCAGGTTACATCGTTTGTGTGTGTGTACAGATTATCGTGTCTATCCACACACACCGCGGTCGCTAGATAATAACTTAACTTAATTGCGTCTCTCCCAGTTCGTCGCTCGTTAACCAAGCTAAGACATCGTGGAATTGGCTTCGGCACTGAAGTATTTGAAGACACATAAATAGTTTTACGGAATCGGGTCTCCAAACAAGATCCTTAATCATGCATGGCATATAATGTGTATTCAGAACTTCTATACTCTTAGACAAAAGCGTTTAGGTCAGACGTGTCATTTTAGTGCAAAGAGGCTGGAATGTACTAACAGTTCATTGGTAGAGCGCTTTCCTGAATAATCACGAAGTGCGATGGGTGGTAAGGTCGTTCCACCTTGGTAGACCCACTGAGTTCCACCCACATCCCAGCAATGGGTCGGTTCATTGAATTTGTCCATGCAAAGTAGTGTCCCATTATTAGGACAAAAGAAATTATCAGGAACGTCGGCAGGTGGGGGAGGGCGTGCGGAGTCAAAATCGACCTTCTCCAAGGAAATGTCATTTTAATGTAACCCCCTCCCCCAAATACGTCGATTACCACAGTCTATACCCCCTGCACAATGTTCTACACACGCATTGAATGGTATGTGCTGTCCTGGAAAAGTACATATTTAATGCTACTTGGTACAGGCAGCGAGTTTCACCTCTTGCGCTCTACCACGTTTTACAATTACAAAAATGTAATGTTAGACCCCCAATAGCTGTAGTGTATGGGTTGCTTTCCATGGATGCAGTTTGGGCGCATCATTGGTTATCAATAGCACTTTTTGCATATTCAGCACAATCGCCATCAAAATATAGACAAATTGTTTTCGAGTTCCAGCGTTCCAGTGCTCCACGACTGGTATATAAAAGGCCATATCAAAGGTCGATATGTATATAAAATTCCAGAAGTGGGTTTTCTCTCTCACTGTTAGACCCAGTTATCACATATTAAACACCCACATGATAACCCAAAACGTTTTCACATGTGGGATTTGTAATGCTTTGTTTAATTTTCCAAAAAGAAATATTATGCTATAGCCTCATGAAGTAATGTTATTTCTTGTAAACATACTGTATCCTTCATATATATATATATATATATATATACACTTTTTGTCATTCTGCCTTCAGAATACTAATAATAATTATTAGTGTCAGACAACAAAAAGGGACCACATGTTCATCATGTCGTGTCATGTACTAGTGTCAACTACCAGACTAACTTGGTCTGCTTAATCGGGTTAACGTTTGGCGCGGTTCTAGTAAATCTATTAGTTCACATTTTCCGCAGTTCACATACGTAACTTTTCTATTTTTGTTTGCGGCCGTAAAGCTCAGGAGACAAATGAAATATTTCGAGAGCAGACAGACTTTGACCTCTGTAAACGAACTCTTGATTAGAGTACCGTTATGTATTCAATAATCCGCAATGGACAGTCTGTATTAAAAATAAACATCGCGGCGCAGTCACCAGACTAAATCATCGTAAAGTGTATGATATAATTCTTAATATAATACCACGGGTGTAGGAAGGTGCCAAAACGTGGGGGGGCACACACGCACACACGCACGCGCGCGCACACACACACACACACACACACACATACACACACATACATATATATACACATGTATAAATATTTAAAAACCCATTGCTGCTGCTAAAATGGGGGGGGGGGCATGCCCCCTGTCTCCTGTCCCCTGCCCCACCACCCCGCTTCCTACGCCAGTGTACCGGCCTCGGTGGCGTCGTGGTTAGGCCATCGGTCTACAGGCTGGTAGGTACTGGGTTCGGATCCCAATCGAGGCATGGGATTTTTAATCCAGATACCGACTCCATACCCTAAGTGAGTGCTCCGCAAGGCTCAATGGGTAGGTGTAAACCACTTGCACCGACCAGTGATCCATAACTGGTTCAACAAAGGCCATGGTTTGTGCTATCCTGCCTGTGGGAAGCGCAAATAAAAGATCCCTTGCTGATAATCGGAAAGAGTAGCCCATGTAGTGGCGACAGCGGGTTTCCTCTCAAACTCTGTGTGGTCCTTAACAATATGTCTGACGCCATATAACCGTAAATAAAATGTGTTGAGTGCGGCGTTAAATAAAACATTTCTTTCTTTCCTACGCCAGTGAATATTATTTAAAAGGATCGTCCTGAGTTTTCAGCCAGTGTAAGATGTTGCCGACTAACAGACACTTTTTTGGGACTAAAATTACGTATTAAATACATTTTCTTGTTTAGAATATTAGTGTTTGTATATCCAATGTGTTTGCGGTCGTGTGCTAATGTTTGTGGCAATCACGTTTTACTTAACTTCGTAATTTTTTTTTTTCGTATGTCTGGAAAAAAGTTTGTTTTGTTTAACGACAACTCTAGAACGCATTGATGTATTAATCATCAGCTATTGGATGTCAAACATTTGGTAATTTTGATATATAGTCTTAGAGAGCAAACCAGCAATATTTTTCAATTAGTAGCAAAGGATCTTTTGTATGCATCATCCTACATACAGGATAGCACATACCACGGCCTTTGATATACCAGTCGTGATGCACTGGCTGAAAAGAAAAACAGCTCAATGGTATATCAAAGGCCATATCAAAGGTCGATGTGTATATACAGTTCCGGTTGCAGGTTTTGTCTCTCACTTTTAAACCAAATATCGCAGGTATCGCATACTCGGATCGACCCTAGACCGACCGCGCACTAAGCGGGCTACGTCCCGCCCCTTACGTATGTTTGAAATGACTGGCAGATAAAATGCGGTTTTGGCCATTAAAGAGATTAGGACGGCAATAAACACCTTGTTTATACTGACACTGATACTCTAAATAGGAATATATCTTTAATATGTCATTCTAGTCATCATAAAGGCTCTGACAAACGTAAACCTTTGCAGCAAACTCAGGATAGTCCTGTTAAAGGAACAGACCCTAGTTTTTAAACACAAAGAGGCATAAAGTTCACTTAGACCCTAGTTTTTAAACACAAAGAGGCATAAAGTTCACTTAGACCCTAGTTTTTAAACACAAAGAGGCATAAAGTTCACTTAGATCCTAGTTTTTAAACACAAAGAGGCATAAAGTTCACTTAGACCCTAGTTTTTAAACACAAAGAGGCATAAAGTTCACTTAGATCCTAGTTTTTAAACACAAAGAGGCATAAAGTTCACTTAGACCCTAGTTTTTAAACACAAAGAGGCATAAAGTTCACTTAGATCCTAGTTTTAACCCGTAAAAATGGACACTAAGTTTGATTAATTTACAAATTTGGATACAACAGAGTGAAACAAGAGTATGTGACGTTGAAATATCCTTAAACATAGACTTCTCAGACGCATGTGCGTTTTTTTTAAATATGAAAAATGCATTTTGTGGTATTAGAAACACCAGGATGACCAGAAACATTTTGGTTGTACGGAAATGGATAATCTAAGCAATACAATATAAGTAATGTTTGATTTCAGTGGTCATAAATGGCTCTAATAGTGAAAAATATGCGTCAGTGTTTATAAACTAGAGACTGTCCCTTTAAAAGGCAGAGTCAAAAGGATGTTATATGCAACGTCGTGATTTCTTCCATGATCAACTATCAGGTGCTCGTCCTTAGGAGGACCGCCACTCCTATAGCTAGGAGGACTGCCACTCCCAAACCCAAACGTGCACAGGATGGATCTCAATGAATATAATATACAGCTAAGCTGGCATGCATATGATATGAATAATATCAGGTGTTTGCGAAAGCGGTTCTGAGGTTTATATTTCCATGAACATCCAAAGATAGTATTATCATATTCATTTTTATTTTATGATTACGAGTGTACACCTCTATCACCAATACTAAATACGTATGCCTGTTGGCCGATCTCAAAACCGCAAATGTGGCGGTAATAAAATATTGTTTAAACCAATACGAAATACAATGAAATAACAATCCAAGTCTTCATTCGGGAAAATTAATCCCGATTTTTCAGTTTGGCTTTTAACACTGGCAGCCGAATGAGGTAATTCTCAGATTCTTGTATACATGCATACATACATACATACATACATACATACATAGATACATGTATATATATATATATATATATATATATATATATATATATATATATATATATATTATATATACTACTCAAAAGAATTTAAGGGTCAGACGATATTTTCGACATTATTTTCTGAATGTCAGTTATATTAGCTAGACAATAATGTCACGCATGGTATTGTTCCATTTTGACGAAAGTGGGTCTAAGCAACCCATAAATGAATTAAAATCCACTGTCATTGACACTGTCGACTAGTTCTAATGGCGAAAACATGCTTACATTTGCACGTAAATTAGAGCGAAAGCGAAAGGTCTGCTAAGTGCCCATAACTTGCTTTTTCACAAAGCGCTTCATTTGCATGCTTTGCATGTGTATTCCATGTTCCCAATTCTGAATTTCCGTATAATTGGAGCTTGCGTTCGTGTACGGTGCACACTCCAAATTCGACAATGGTACGACGTCAACTGACTATCGAAGATCGAGGAAGGGCTATTGCTTGGCTTCAGGATGTCAATACGCAAAGAAATGTTGCTCTGAGACTTGGTGTCAGTCAGAGTGTCGTTGGCCGACTGTGGCAACGGTACCAAGCAACGAATTCTGTTCGAAATCGTCCACGTTCGGGAAGACCCCGAAGCACTACAAATAGAGAGGACCGCTACATCACCAATATGGCTCTACGTCAACGCACAACCACTGCACGCCGATTACGTGACAATCTGCGGACTGCGACTGGAACTCGAGTGTCTGATCAAACCATACGCAATCGTCTGAGAGCCAATAATCTACGCTGCCGTCGCCAGTCTGTTCGACCACCACTCCTACCACGTCACAGAACGGCCAGACGTCACTGGTGCACACTTCATCTGCGGTGGCAACGTGTTCAGTGGGGTCGAGTGATGTTCACTGATGAGTCCAGGTTTAGTCTCCAGTTCAACGACGGTCGGGTTCGTGTCTACAGACGTCCTGGGGAGCGCTTCGCTGACGTTAACGTTGGACAACGTCACCGGTTCGGTGGTGGCAGCGTCATGGTGTGGGGCGGCATCTCTATCCACCACAGGACCCCCCTCTATGTGGTGGATGGCAATCTGAATGGAATCCGCTATCTGAATGAGATTATCCGGCCGTTGGTTCTCCCAGGCCTTCAGCAGATTGGCGGCGGGGCAGTTCTGCAGGATGACAATGCCAGACCCCACCGCGCCAGGGTGGTAACGGACTTTCTCAGACAACAAGGTATCACCAGGATGGATTGGCCAGTATATTCGCCTGACTTGGCCCCAATAGAGCACGCCTGGGACGAATTAGGCAGGAGAGTTCGGGATAACCATGCCCCTCCGGCCAACCTTCATGATCTGGGTCAACTTCTTATGGCAGAGTGGCAGGCCATTCCCCAAGAGTTCTTCAGACGTCTGATCAACAGCATGAGGCAACGATGTGTCGTGTGTATTCGCGCCAGGGGTGGATTCACACACTATTAAACTAATGTTCTAATGTGTAAAATCCATGTTTGACAACCTTCAACTTTGACAGCATGTCATGTGACTTTCTTGTATACAGTGACGTTTATTTGTGGTTTTTTGTAAATATGGAACAATAAATTAAATTTTTGGTGTAGTTTACATCATCAATCTAATACACTCTGAAACTTATTTGGTTATAAATTTTTGACCCTTAAATTCTTTTGAGTAGTATTATATAAAAGAATGAAAATAAGTTGAAATCAATGAATGAATTCTGCATATGCAGTGTGTTCTTCTTTTGTTACGATGTCTATGAGTCCACCGACGGCGATCGATCCTAGACCGACGGCGATCGATCCCAGACCGACCGCGCATCACACGCCCGCCTCTACCATATCGAGCTCAATCTCTTACATCACCGGGGCCGTATATAATTGCCATATTGCTAATATATGTAAATACCGGCCTCGGTGGTGTGGAGTTTAAGTCATCGGACTGGTAGGTACTGGGTTCGCATCCCAGTACCGGCTCCCACCTAGAGTGGGTTAAATGACTCAATAGGTAGACATATCCTGTGTGTTCTTACCGGCCTCGGTGGTATGGAGTTTAAGTCATCGGACCGGTAGGTACTGGGTTCGCATCCCAGTACCGGCTCCCACCCAGAGTGGGTTAAATGACCCAATAGGTAGACATATCCTGTGTGTTATTACCGGCCTCGGTGGCGTCGTGGTTAGGCCATCGGTCAACAGGCTGGTAGGTACTGGGTTCTGATCCCAGTCGAGGCATGGGATTTTTAATCCATATACCGACTCCAAACCCTGAGTGAGTGCTCCGCAAGGCTCGATGGGTAGGTGTAAACTACTTGCACCGACCAGTGATCCATAACTGGTTCAACAAAGGCCATGGTTTGTGCTATCCTGCCTGTGGGAAGCGCAAATAAAAGATCCCTTGCTGCTAATCGGAAAGAGTAGCCCATGAAGTGGTGACAGCGGGTTTCCTCTCAAAATCTGTGTGGTCCTTAACCATATGTCTGACGCCATATAACCGTAAATAAAATGTGTTGAGTGCGTCGTTAAATAAAACATTTCTTTCTTTCTTTCCTGTGTGTTCTTCTTTTGTTACAATGTTTGTTACGTCCCATTTTGTAGCCCGACCCATTTTGTCGCACAGCTCAAAGCAATGTCCCAATGTACTAGTAACTGGCGCGTCATATTTTTATGGTACTGGGTTTTTGTGTGAACCTAGAAATACATTCTTCGAAATTGCCAGGTTGTTTGACATTTCAAAACACCTCAACTAATCACAAACACACGGCTAAAGATTAATGTTTCTAGCAAAGAAATTAAGGTTTTGCCAGAAATACTATATACAATGTTGTAAATGAACCGAGTAAGCTTAATTTAGTAAATTCGTTTTTTCCTTTCATTCGGTGTGTTTTAGTAATAAATCACAAGCTGTGCAAAGTGTTTTATGGAAAGATCTAAGATAAAATCGAACCAGCGCTGGAACGATGATAAAAATGTATTATATCTGTTTGCATCTTAATGTCCCCTGGATGGGGTGATTTTTGGGGGCTTACTCTCCTGGGAAATTTAAAAGAGTTTCGTCAAGAAATATGGAAGGAATGTAACAAAAACTGTTTTCAGTCTTTAATTTTTTAAATAAAATATTTCGCACCAGAAAATGGACTATCTGTTTAACAATGGCACATTATAAATTGTGTTTATCTAACACAGTTATTGGCTTATTGTGAGATAATGAGAGAAAGTTGCCTTGAGTAAAACACGTACTTCCTTGTCCTACTTTGAGATACACTGTGAAATGTGTAGGGAGTAAAAACACATGCGGCTCTGATTGGTAGTAAGTCATATACATGTACTTTATTTGAAACAAGTAGCCCAGTGGGAAAACGTTCGCTTGATGCGCGGTCGGTCTAGGATCGATCCCCGTCAGTGAGCCTATTGGGCTATTTCTCGCTCTAGCCAGTGCACCACGACTGGTATATCAAAGGCCGTGGTATGTGCTATCCTATCTGTGGGAAGGTGCATATATAAGGATCCCTTGCTACTAATGGAAAAATGTAGCGTGTTTCATCCATGTCTGTGTTAAAATGACCATATGTTTGACATCCAATAGCCGATGATTAATAATTCAATGTGCTCTAGTGGTGTCGTTAAACAAAATAAACTTTTTTTTAAAACAAAAGTTAAGTTTTTTTGTTTAACGACACCACTAGAGCACATTGATTCATCGATTTATTAATCATCTGTTATTGGTAATTTGGACATCTATTCTTAGAGAGGAAATCCGCTACATTTTTCCATTAGTAGCAAGGGATCTTTTATATGCACCATCCCACAGACTGGAGAGCACATACCATGGCCTTTGATATACCAATCGTGGTGCAATGGTTGGAATGAGAAATAGCCCAATGGGCATACCGACGGGGATCGACTCTAGACCGAACGCGCATCCATGTATGGTTAGTGATAGGGAAGTTGGTGTGGTGGTAATTATTTTTATTACACCTACCCATTCAGTCGTTAAATTCGCTCTGGGTGGGAGTCGGTGCCGGGATGAGAACCCAGTATCTACTTGCCTTAATTAAGTCCGTTGGCTTAAGCACTACATTACCGATGTTGATTTGCTTGCACCAAACAGCTCTAGATATGTATCGTTCGTTATAGTGGGAATATTGCAAAGTGGAAATACATGCTTTAATCAAAATCTTTGGATAATTTTACAGTTATCGGTGTCCCTAGGCAATATTGATCAGGGACATTTGCAAACCTATTAATTCTGTTGGCTGGAGTATCAACAGAATGGAAACGGTATCTTTGCTTGTAGAACCACTGTAATTACATTAATGACCGTTCCCCGACCCCAGTAACAAAAGCCTTTATATTTTTGTTTATTTACATACATGTTTCGTTTGTATATATATTATTCCGTGCTTGTATCCAACTACGGATCAAGCACGCTGTCCTTGGCACACACACACACACACACACACAAACACAAACACACACACACACACACACACACGCACACACACACACGCACACTCACACCTCAGCTATCTAGACTGTCTGTCCAGCACAGTTGGTTCAGTGGTTAGCTGTTAGTGGCTATTGAGAGAGAAGTCTGTGTAGTGGCTACCCAATGAGTCGTTAACTCGCTATGGTCGGGAGCCCGTACCGGGATGCGAACCCAGTACCTAGCAACCTTAAATCCTATGGCTTAAGCAACACACCACCGAAGCCAGTATTTACATACATTAGCAATCTGGCCTGGTGCTTATAAAGCTTTTAGAGTCCAGACTCGAGACTCTAGTAGAGTCTGAGACAGTAATATCATGACAACACCATACAAATTGTGTGCGTGTGACGTCATTAGAGATTGAGTCTGGACTCTAAAAGTTTTATAAGCACAAGGCCTGGGCCCATATTTTCGAAGCTATCTTAGCCTACGAAATCGAAAAATTATCGTAAGCTATGACGTCACTATGGCGTGCGCTGTAGTGACTTCACAACCTACGACGGTTTTACGATTTCGTAGCGCTAAGATTGCTTCGAAAATAGGGCCCCCCCTGGGCCCTATTTTCGAAGAAATCTTAGCCTACGAAATCGTAAAATTATCATAAGCTATGACGTCACTATGGCGTATGCTGTAGTGACGTCACACCCTACGATGGTTTTACTATTTCGTAGCACTAAGAGATTACGTAAGAGATTAAGCACGATTATGGTAGTGGCGGGACGTAGCGCAGTTGTAAAGCGTTCGCCTGATGCGTAGTCGGTCTGAGATCGATCCTCGTCGGTGAGCCCATTGGGCTATTTCTCGTTCCAGCCAGCGCACCACGACTTGTATATCAGAGGTCGTGGTATGTGCTATCCTGTCTGTGAGATGGTGCATGTAAAAGATCCCTTGCTACTAATGAAAAAATGTAGCGGGTTTCCTCTCTATGACTGTGTCAAAATTACCATATGTTTCACACCCAATAGCCGATGATTAATAAATCAATGTCCTCTAGTGGTCTCGTTAAACAAAACAAAAACGTTCTCGACTGGAAGACATATTAGTGGTTTTACCGCGTCAACCAGTGCTCTACGACTGGGTCATGTAATCTACCAGTCTCAGACTGAAGTGTGGGGTTTCTTGTAACATTTGTATTCTTCACCAACATTTAATTTTAATGCCAGAAGAAAACTCAATAATGATTATGCAAGTGATCTGTGGTGCTAGATTTAGAAACCTGTAAATTACGATATGGTACTGGGCGACCTATTGGTTGTCGGAATTGACACATTTCGACACTAAAGACGCCCTAGCCCTGTCATGACCTAAACAGGGAAGGGCTGGAGGGCAATCGAACTGGGATTTAGCATAATACTTTCACACTTAGTCTTGTGAAGACCCGGCGCCGTCATCAAACGTCGGACTAAAGGTCTCGACTGCGGTTAATTTGCGCCTGTATTTTAATGGATGTATTGGTGTCTGTGAGGTGAAAACTGCCGAGCAT
Source organism: Gigantopelta aegis (assembly GCF_016097555.1). Classification (NCBI taxonomy): domain Eukaryota; kingdom Metazoa; phylum Mollusca; class Gastropoda; order Neomphalida; family Peltospiridae; genus Gigantopelta; species Gigantopelta aegis. The sequence goes on from NC_054706.1 coordinate 63,157,973, forward strand.
TAGTGTCGTGCTAATCGGTGCAAATACTGCCATGAACTGACACTTGGTGTTTGGTTTTGGTTTTTATGTGTTATTTGTTTTTTGTCTGTCAAAACCCACGCTTCCACACCAAGACACCCACTGGGATCGAAACTCGTACACTTTAAAACACACCAAGACACCCACTGGGAGCGAAACTCGTACACTTTAAAACACACCAAGACACCGACTGGGAGCGAAACTCGTATACTTTAAAACACACCAAGATACCCATTGGGAGAAAACCTCGTACATTTTAAAACACACCAAGAGACCGACTGGGAGCCAAACTCGTATACTTTAACACACACCAAGACACCCACTGGGAGCAAACCTCGTACACTTTAAAACACACCAAGGCACCCAATGGGAGCGAAACTCGTATACTTTAAAACACACCAAGACACCCAATGGGAGCAAACCTCGTACACTTTAAAACACACCAAGGCAACTACTGGGAGCAAACCTCGTACACTTTAAAACACACCAAGACATCCACTGGGAGCAAACCTCGTACACTTTAAAACACACCAAGACACCCACTGGGAGCAAACCTCGTACACTTTAAAACACACCAAGGCACCCACTGGGAGCAAACCTCGTACACTTTAAAACACACCAAGACATCCACTGGGAGCAAACCTCGTACACTTTAAAACACACCAAGACACCCACTGGGAGCGAAACTCGTACACTTTAAAACACACCAAGACATCCACTGGCAGCGAAACATGTAGACTTTAATACACACCAAGACACCCGCTGGGAGCGAAACTCGTACACTTTAAAACACATCAAGACACCCACTGGGAGCGAAACTCGTATACCTTAAAACACACCAAGACACCCACTGGGAGCGAAACTCGTTCACTTTAAAACACGCCAAGACATCCACTGGGAGCGAAACTTCTTCACTTTAAAACACACCAAGACACCCACTGGGAGCGAAACTCGTACACTTTAAAACACACCAAGACACTCACTGGGAGCGAAACTCGTACACTTTAAAACACATCAAGACACCCGCTGGGAGCGAAACTCGTACACTTTAAAACACATCAAGACACCCACTGGGAGCGAAACTCGTATACCTTAAAACACACCAAGACACCCACTGGGAGCAAAACTCGTACACTTTAAAACACACAAAGACATCCACTGGGAGCGAAACTTCTTCACTTTAAAACACACCAAGACACCCACTGGGAGCGAAACTCGTACACTTTAAAACACACCAAGACACTCACTGGGAGCGAAACTCGTACACTTTAAAACACATCAAGACACCCGCTGGGAGCGAAACTCGTACACTTTAAAACACTCCAAGACACCCACTGGGAGCCAAACTCGTACACTTTAAAACACAAAGACACCCACTGGGAGCACCCTGGGTTG
>NC_054706.1:63164385-63189385 GCF_016097555.1 Gigantopelta aegis
TCGTGTACAACCTGTCATCTTCGACAACAACGGCCGAGGACGCGGCAGGGGCGTCACAGCACAGCGCTACATCGACGAAGTGCTCACGCCTGTGGTGGTGCCTTTTTTCGCGGGTCACCGTCAGATGGTTTACCAGCACGACAACGCCAGGCCACACACGGCACGGGCCACCCAGGCATTCCTGGCACAGCACAACATCATCACAATGGACTGGCCAGCTTTAAGCCCGGATCTGAACCCCATCGAGCACTTGTGGGACGAGGTTAAGCGCATGATGAACCAACGCCCTGCTCCCGTGGTGACACAGCAGCAGCTCCGCCAGGCCGTCGTGGACACCTACAACAACGTGCCCAGGGCCTTCATCAGGAACCTCTTCCTCTCCATGGGTAGGAGGTGTGCGGCGGTCATGGCCAGCAATGGCGGACACACCCGCTATTAGTGGACATGTTTGAGTGGCATGTGACGCCATTGAAGAAGCGCCATGGCCTTGACATTTCAAATGACAATGCGACCTCGATTTTTAACATGTCAATAACATGAAATCTCATCTTTACGAATTGTTTAAGTTTTTCATAGAAACGATTATTTTAAGAACTTTGGGACGTATTTCAATGAGTGCACTCAAAACCTCCAATCTACGTATTCGCGTTTCTTTTGGAGTTAAGTATATTATTGACATTCAGTTTCCTGTCTGTGTGAATAGAAATACGAGTTGCTGTTTATCTGCAGAGTTACCTGTCAGTTGGAGGACAAACAACTACAGTCAAACCAAACAGTGGACCTGAAACACAAGTGGCCGTTAGAACAGATTTTACTGTATGCATGGGCGTAGGAAGGTACCAAAAGGGGGGGGGGGGGGAGCACACACATATATAAATACATATACATGTATAAATTTATATTTTAAAAACATCGCTGCTGCTATAAAGTGGCGGCGCACGTGCTCCCTTGCCTCCCTCCCCCCCCCCCACACACACACGACCACGTGGTTGAAGGTTAGTTGACAATGTGCAGAGAAGTAAACTAAATAGCAATAATTGGCAACAGCAGTTCATTTCATTTCAACTTATTTTCGTGTTTATATCCAATTAGGTTCAAGCACGCTGTCCTGGGCACACTCCTCAGCTATCTGGGCTGTCTGTCCAGGACAGTGGGTTAGTTGGTAAGTGGTTAGTGAGAGAGAAGAGAGTGTAGTGGCCTTACACCTACCCATTAAGCCCTTAAGAACTCGCTCTGGGTTGGAACCGGTACCAGGCTGCGATCCCTGTACCTACCTACCTGTAGTCCGATGGCTTAGCCACTGCGCCACCGAGGCAGGTGCAACACCTGTGGACTGATTTTTTTATTTTTTTTTATATATAATAAAGAATCTCCAACCAAAATATCTACAATCTGCCAATGGACGTACGAGGCTCTTGGTTGTAAAGGGCATCAGATATACCCCATCTATTTATAAATGCTTCCATTTTAACCTCTGTTAATGGCAGATAGCTAAAATAAAATTACATCTCATTAGGCACAGTGTCGTCAAATGTAAACGTAGATATTATATTTGTATCAGGCATTGGGTAGCACACCGCTGTCCTTTGTCAAGCTGAAACTACAATATTTTGTTATTTTCACATTTATTTGTAATAATTAACTTTCAAATTAATTGATCCCACGTATAATCTTTCCATAGTTAACTCAATAATATATATTTTTTAAAGTATTATACTGGATGACAAGAGTAGTTTCCTGAATAATTTGTTGCTAAAGATAGTATGGTCACATTTTGTTGGGGGGGGGGGGGATTGATGGGGATTTTGGTCAGAATTATGGAAAAAAACTTAGTGTGTTGAATGTGTACGCATAACACAGTGACGTCACTAGTTAATGCGTACAATATACTCACGTGATTACCCCCTAAAATACATGTCTTCTACTAGTAAATGAAATTATTTGGTTGTAATTGTTTATAGACATATAGCTGAAGGTATAAACTTTGTGATTCAAAGCACAAATTAATCAATCTTTTGGCGGGAACCGCCATTATCGCAACTTTGACAAAGCACCTTTAAACATGAACTGATTCCGACAATTGTGTAACTGTGATGAGTCTTGACATCCGTGCTGGTTTCCAGACACCCGGAATTTCAAATAAAAACTCTTACACTTACCGTCTGCCGCCATCGGACGTAGAATGTAACCACGAATAGAACATGAATAATTATTTTTAAACAAAAGAAACCTCAGATAAATTGGGTAGTAGAAACCTCAGCATGAACTATCTACAGAAATAGTTATCGAAACATCCCTCCCAGACGGCAACCTTGTTAACTTTTTTTCCCCTACTGATGTTGCAACAGAGCGTCAATGCGTGTGAAGAGAAACGAGAAAAGCATCATTGAATAATGAAGTTACACTGCCGCCAACGAGACTGGGATAAGGGCACTGCTCTCTTATTCCTAAACTGTTGTGAAGTTTGTTTGATTTGATCAACGACACCATTGGAGCACATTGATTTTTTAATCATTGGCTATTGGATGTCAAACATTTGGTAATTTCTGAGTCTTAGAGCGGAAACCCGCTACACTTTTTCATTAGTAGCGAGGGATCTTTATGTGCACCATCCCACATATAGGATAGCACATACCGCGGCTTTTGATATACCAGTCGTGGTCCTCTACCTGGAACGAGAAATAGCCCAACATGTTAATAGGCCCTATACCGACCGCGCATCAGGCGGGCGCTTTACTACTGGGCTACGTAAGAATGTACGGCAGTATGTGTTATTTTTTATATTTTCGTTTATTCCTAAACTGTTGTAAATATACTTGCTTCTGACTTCAACATTTAAGGGGAGCTATCGCTCTCGCTCCCCAAAACTGCCCTGAGACTAGTTCAAGGAGAGTAATTTTTAGTTCCCCTTAAAAAAGTAGTACTACGAAAGGAGGAAATGTCTTGTTTAACGACGTACCCAACACATTTTACGGTTATATGGCGTCAGACATATGGTTAAGGACCACACAGATATTGAGAGAAGGAAGGAAGGAATTGTTTTATTTAACGACGCACTCAACACATTTTATTTACGGTTATATGACGTCAGACATATGGTTAAGAACCACATAGATATTGAGAAGGAAGGAAGGAACTGTTTTATTTAACGACGCACTCAACACATTTTATTTACGGTTATATGACGTCAGACATATGGTTAAGGACCACACAGATATTGAGAGAAGAAAGGAAGGAATTGTTTTATTTAACGACGCACTCAAAACATTTTATTTACGGTTATATGGCGTCAGATATATGGTTAAGGACCACACAGATATTGAGAGAAGAAAGGAAGGAACTGTTTTATTTAACGACGCACTACGGTTATATGACGTCAGACATATGGTTAAGGACCACACAGATATTGAGAGAAGAAAGGAAGGGAATGTTTTATTTAACGACGCACTCAACACATTTTATTTACGGTTATATGACGTCAGACATATGGTAAGGACCACACAGATATTGAGAGAGGAAATCCTCTTTCGCTACTTCATAGGCTACTCTTTTTCGATTAGCAGCAAGGGATTTTTTATATGCACTATCCCACAGACAAGGTATTACATACTACGGCCTTTGATATACCAGTCGTGGTGCACTGACTGGAACGAGAAATAGCCCAATGGGTACTACGAAAGGATTAAATGTTCAGTGTGGTAATATATATCGTAATCAAAGTTAGAGAAGCAATTAATCTCTCCCCTCTGCTTGCCTGCAATATTTGGGAGGGAGGGGGGGGGGGGGGTCCAACTGATGACACTGTATTTCCACATTTATATATACTTTTTATTTCAATGTAAATAATCTTTCATTTACCTTTGTTTGACACCGATGGCCGATGTGTGTGTGAGTGGGGAATCTGTGCTGGGATGTGGTTAAACTTAATTCATTCATTCATTCATTCATTCATCATTCATTCATTCATTCATGTGTACGTTAATTCATTCATTCCAACCGTTCATAATTCATTCATTCATTTATTTATTCAATGATATTCGTTTCCTAAGAAAGATTACACTAAAATTGACACAAAATTAATTTGAACGTTACACGTAACGTTACAAGACAAATTTGTAACTTTTTTTCAAAGGACCATTCATCAAGGCCTAAGATTTTCGGAATACTAGTAAACAACATTACGGATATTCATGCCTCCAAAGTATTGTAGCTTTCAATTACAGCACCAACCACCAAGATATCTCAATAAGATACATGATTACTGCTTGAAAAGAACAGCAAAATATCATGAGCTGGGTTGTCAAAGGCGTACACGGCGTAAAGGTAGGCTCAGACTACCAATTGTCACGATGAAGTTGGGCAACTCGCCGATCTTACGACTTCTACAGCTGCTAGTCTGGGCGCTCTTACAACTCGATTCTCGTCGTATATAACTCCTCCTAGTTGTTAATCTGAGCACACCTGTCGTAAGTTAGGAGTTAATAGTGTTAGTGTAGTGTTAGAATAGCACACCGAACTATTAGTTATGGACTGAGTAATAGTTGTCAAAATAACAATAAACTGTATTTAAACTTCTTCTTTTTTTCTGTTTCAACTGCAAACGTGTCAGTACTCTTAAAAAACTGTGTGAATTTATTAATATTATAAATTGTAACTTTTCCTCCTGAAAACCTATTTTATTTTGCTTGGTTTTCTGTTATTGATTACTTAAAATGTGTATCTATGTTCGTATATATAGGTTACTATAGAGATATGGCTCTTGCAATCTTGACGTATGTGTATATATATTTATTTGTTGTATGTATACAATCCTTTGATGCTACCGATTGGTGCCTTGTGCGAAATAACGATCTATTGGAATTTTAGTAGGAGATCTTGCTCCACCGGAACATATATTGAAAAAAAAGAGACATTTGTTTTATATGGGAGGGGGGATTGTAAATGCATGTAGTTACACGCGTGTAAGAAAAAACCCAAGGTTGTTTTGGGGCTTTTTTTCAACCCTATAGCTTTTGTTCTATTCGCAAAGTCTGTTGACCTTTTCGTTCTTGTAAATCCAGAGTGAAAATTGATACAATAAATGTGCCGTAGTCTTGGTGTTTTTCACTATGGATCATATCGCGGGTTATCCTCAGTTAGGGCTTCATTACAAAGTGAATCACTCTCCAACGTGTAGGGATTCAAAGCAAGAATTAAAGGCTTCATAGCAAAATCTGTTTCAGTAATAATGACAATGTGAATCCCTGATAGTTTTAAGTAATTTGAGATAATATAATAAAGAAAAACTAATGACCTGATGTGGTTTGTAAATCTTTACTTTCAGTACGTGACAAATGGACAATCGTTTGGAATTATTTTCACTTATAAACAGAGCGCGTTTAGTTGTAATAGTGATTAGATAGTGGAGAATGTACGAGGAATTGTGGATTCGTGAAAAATAATTCTCCAACCACAAGCACTATCGCTTTGCACGTGTGCACATTATATATAATTCAATATGTCCTGGTATGTTCATTTCCAGGGGCAGGACATAGCTCAGTGGTAATGTGCTCGCCTGATGTGCGGTCTGTCTGGGATCGATCCCCGTCGGTGGGCCCATTGGGCTATTTCATGTTCCAGCCAGTGCACTACGACTGGTATATCAAAGACCGTGGCATGTGCTATCCTGTTTGTGGGATGGTGCCTATAAAAGATCCCTTGCTAGTAATGGGAAAATGTAGCCGATGATTAATAAAATCAATGTGCTGTCGTTAAACATAAAAACTAACTTTAACTTATGTTCCTGAATTGGGCGAAGGAACTTGTGTACGTGCACGTTAAAATATTTCCTTGTATTTGAGAGTAGTTGTGGGTAATGTTTGGGTTTTGGGGGCATATCAGAGAACTGTTCAAGCACGCATATCGTGGACGCAACGTCTGACCTGTTCTGGTCCCCCGTCCTTATCTCTTGTCCTTAAATGTTATGCCATGTATTAAGCTGATGAGCTGTAAAACGTAAAGTGAATTAAATAAAACTTGAACATGAACTAGGTTAAAGACCGAAGACGTTACCGCTACGTCACGGTGGCTTGGTGGTTATTGGGTTTAAGTGGGAGAGAGAGAAAAAGAGAGTGAAATACTCTACATCGGCGAGATAATTTGGTGCTGAAGGACCCGGAGCGACTTATTAGGCGGAAGCCACAAACAGCTGTTGGTATAACGGAAACAATGAAAAGGCAATCTTGGTGTACACTGTGTTGCAAATGATGACCACAGCTGGGGTCATTTGTATGCTGGGTTTTTTTTGTGGGTTTTTTTTTTTTTTTTTTTTTTTTTGTTGTTATTTTTTGGGGGGGGTTCTTTGTTGATCGATAATGATTTTTTTTTTTTTTAAATTCTACATACTAAAAATTAAACATTCCAACGGTGTAGATGTGTCTATTATTGCACTGAGAAGTAAGGAATGTTTTTATTATAATGGCGCCTCTGATCGTTATTTAAATAGCTGCCATTGAGAGAGCATGCGGCGCTGTTACTGGAATCATGCTGCGTTCGGGTGTGCTCGTAATTACCGTTTCAATAACTTCCGAGTTAAAAATAGCGTACGAAATGATCGGATGCTCATATTTCCGAGTTGTAAACATGGAAGAAAAAGAGAGAGAAAAAAATACTAACTAAGCGACCTTCACCTTTTCAATTTAGAAGAAAAATGGGGGACAAAATGTTTGTCTGATCTCCTTAATTGTTCAGTCGAAAACATAGGAGTACAAGCTCCCATTTATGTAGCGGGGGGATCGGGGGGTGGGGGTGGGGGGTCTGGCTTTTGCCCGAATTAAACGAAAATGCCCGAATCTGGACAACAACATTTATTCATATTACCATAACTATCAAGCAGCTATAGCCTATGGTGTTGCTTCCCTTGCCCCCCCCCCCCCCCCCCTGTCTCGTACGCTTATAATCGAAGACGATCGATCATTGCAAAAGTGGCAGAAGACTATTTTAATACTTTTCGAGCCATTTCAGTTGGGGCAAATGACGTCATTCATAATATAGAAAAATTTCAAATAGTCTAGTCGATAAAATAGCAAAATAGTATACATTTTAATTGGTGGCGTAGCAGACTTATTTTAAACAGTTTTAGTACTATTTTTTAAAAGACAGCTTTATTATTGTGCGGAAACCTTTTAAGAACGAGGATACGTTAATAGGTTGATCACACAAATAACTCAGTGATGCGACTGCGCAATGATAGACAAAAAGTTTATTTTGTTTAACGACACCACTACAGCGCATTGATTTATTAACGATCAGCTATTGGATGTCAAACGTATGGTCTGTTTGACACAGTCACAGAGAGGAAACCCGCTACACTATTAGTAGCAAGGGATCTTTTATATGCACCATTCCACAGACATGATAGCACATACCACGGTCTTTGATACACCAGTCGTCGTGCACTGGCTGGAACGAGAAATAGCCCAATGGGCCCACCGACGGGGATCGATCCCAGACCGACCGCGCATCAGACGTGCGTTTTACCACTAGGCTACGTCCCGCTCACACAGTGATAGAATAAACCTGTTCTCGCCACCGTGAATATTATGAAAGATAGTGAGACGGACAGAAAACTGAGCCTGACCAACAACTATCAATTAACTTGGTTCCTGCACAGACAGTTATGGATAGCTTAGTGTGTGCTGATAACCGTAGTGTCAATGGACATTAATGGGATTTGGCACGAAAATGAAGTTAAACTGAATGAAACGCCGTATACGTTAGTGTAGTATATAATATATATTATCGTTTGCAGCATCCATTTGATGATCACAAATTAACCAGGATTGAACTCAAATAACGAATGGTTAAGCCACAGAACAACTCTAAAACTGTGGTCAAAAACCTTTTAGAAAGCTTTTGTAGACATTTACTGAGAACAATTTGGATATATTTTGTTATACTAACAAGTCATGTCAGCGGAGTATTTGATCGTCATTTGTTTGACGCCATTGTGATATGTTCCGAACGGTGAAGCATTTTTAATATAAAATCTACAGTTACATATTGAAGGGATTATCCAGACCTTGCGGCCATTGTAAAATGTTTTCGACTAACTGAGCACTTTTAGCAACTAACAGTACACATTAAATACATTTTATTGTTTACAATCTCAGTGTCTCAATATACAATGGCGAGGCAGGACACAGACCACTGGTAAAGCGCTCGCTTGATGTGCGGTCGGTCTAGAATCGATTCCCTTCGATGGGCCCATTGGGCTATTTCTCGTTCCGGCCAGTGCACCACAACTGGCATATCAAAGGCCGTGGTATGTGCTATCCTGTCTGGGATGGTACATATAAAAGATCCCTTGCTGCTAATCGAAAAGAGTAGCCCATGAAGTGGCGACAGCGGGTTTCCTCTCTCAATATATGTGTGGTCCTTAACGATATGTCTGACGCCATATAACCGTAAATAAAATGTGTTGAGTGCGTTTCGTTATACCGGCTTAAGTGTAGTGGTGGAGCCATCCGTTGGTAGGTACTGAAGTCGCATCCTCAACTCGTACTGATTATTACAGCAAGTAAGTTTCAACGGATTAGTGGGGAGGTATAAAATATTAAAGTTGAATTTTTTTTTAGCGAAGTTTGATTTTACATTTACAAGTCAAATGTTATGCAAAATAGAAGTTGGCATGCATCGCTTTAATCCACAAACGAATAGTGATTGCAGTGAGCAGCGCTGGAATTAGTTGATGTATATCTTTTGTTAATCGAGAACAGATGTCATTTGAGGAGTTTTGAAAGCTATCAAAACGTTTTATTACAGATATTATGGGACATCATTTATTACAATTATGACGGACAATTCATTCTTCTGTTATCAGCAATAGTTTGATCACTCCACACTTTGAGTTTTGAAAGCTTAATTCCTATTGAAATTGTATATTGGGACAAGAAATTATTTTGAGATATCGAGGTTCGAATTTTCGAAGTCTGTTATATTACTAGTTTACGAATACTTTCAGATTATATTGGCCGGGCCCGGCGCATTAGTTTGAGAGGTCGAAGTTTTCGACAGATCGAAGTTTCAGTCATCGAAGTTTGACTGAATGTCTAAAATGCTGTACCATATGTTTATGAAATTCTTGTACACACAAACTTGTTGTTCTGGGCACACAGCTCAGCTGTTTGGGTTCACGGGCGTTTGGGTTCTAGTTGGAGTTAATGTCACTCGGTGGGAGTATGTATATACAAATATAACGATGAAACACAATACAGCGTAACGTGCACGGCTCGTTTCAACGACTGGCACTAATTAAACACCCAGAAACTCCAACTGGGACCCGAGCGTCCGCATCTGGGCTGTCTCTCCGGGACAGTGGGTTAATGGTTACTTGGTTGATTGTAACACGGGTGGTGGTGTGGTGGTCTTATAGCTCATCACTGGGCTGTTAATATTGGCTCACTCTGGGTGGGTGGGACACGGAACTGGAATGCGAACCCAGCAAATGGTTAACTGCTTAAGGTAGTACTAAACCAAATAACTTCCGGCTGGGTCAAAGTTGAAGGTGTACCTAACTTTTGATAGAGCAGCTAATACCACCAGTCCTGTCTTTAGTGATACATGTGACTGTGTTTGTTGTAATATATATATATATATATATATATATATATATATATATATATATATATTTATTTATTTATTTATTTACCTCGGCAAAAAGATGTATGCTATTTTATTTTAGCTAGTACCACTGTGTCAAGTAGCCTTGAACTTGAAATTAAACATGTATGGGGTACCTGTAAAAAACAGTACTCAAATTTTGTGCGGAAGTAGGGTAGTCACAGACGTTACCCGTTATCTCTGAAATGAGTAGCTTAACCCCTAATTTTTTTCTGATTTACTTTAATGGTGAGGGGTGGTAGTATTTATATCCGTGGTGTATATGTTGAATGATACGCTGCAGGTAGGAGTTTTAGCCACATATGTTACTATAGTCTATGGGATTTGCTTTGGTGGTTTACATCCTTAACCAACTATGCTACCGAGACTGATCTAAATGCACAGTAAATGTTTCCCAAGAATAATACCAGCAGTAGTTCCGGTTGGTGTGTATAAGATGCAAGCTTTAAGGTTCATGTTCCCGTATGTTGTGATAATGGAACTAATTACAGTATATTCAAGACACTGACAGACATGCGCTCATTTGTGTACGATAATGAAGCTATATTGAGACCTATTTGCAGAGAGGTTCTAAGACATGTCAACGAACTGACGGGTAAACAACACCTCGGACATTAGCACACAAATGTAATATCTTAGACTCCACCCTGATAATAAGGAAGGAAATGGTTTATTTAACGACGCACTCAACACATTTTATTTACGGTTATATGGCGTCCGGCATTGGTTAAGGACCATACAGACATCGAGAGAGGAAACCCACTGTCGCCACGTTCTTGGCTATCGAGTCATTCTTTATAAAGAATGTTCATTAACCGATCATATGCGTGGGGTCAACAAAGCAAACAGTGGACAAACGTATATGTGTGTATGTATCAGTTAAAGATACAATCACGCATCACACAGTTTTAATTACCTCGTGTCTGTTGATTAGTAACAGTAACCGTCAAATGCTTGCTTACAGCTCATAAATCCCGCTGCCATTGCTCAGCACAGCTGAAGCTGGTTTAATTCCCAGCGAAACAAAATCCGTCAATTCGTTTAGAAGATTTTCGTCCCATTTAATGAATTAATCACTGTCCATATTAATTTCCTTACCTTCGTAAGCTATTGTTCGATATCCATACTGGCTAATCTAAGTAAAATAAAAATGTATTTATTCCACAGTTTTGTGTTGAAGCAGGGACGGATTCTGCAACTTTCTAGGAAAGGATGCCATATTTTAAAAGGGCAACTACAGTACTTAGCGATCCTATATTATTTAAGAAATGCACCAAATGGACCAAAATATTTCACGAGTTCCATTAAAAACAAACTCATATATACATTTGCTAATCACTGGATTTTCCGGGTCATTTCGAATTCGGGGTGGTGCTGCGCACCCCAGCACCCTCCCCCTGGATCCTCTCCTGGAAATACGAATAATATATATGTTTGTTTGGACTGACTATCATTTCACAGCGTATTCCACACATAAATAGTTAACAATATAGACATACAAGTGACACGTCTAAATTAATTAATGATAGAATTGAATGTAACATTCAGTGATATAAAAATAAATTGTAACTCTTGTCAAATTAAGTGTATAATATTATATACTATTTTCAACGCGTGAAAATGGACACTAAATTTGGTTAATCTACAAACCTGTAACACATTTGAATAAAGTTACATTCGAGTGAAACAAGAGTCTGTGACGTTGAAACAGAGAAATATGCTTTAAAATAAAACTAGAGCTCGTCTCCATAACCGTTACTTCACAGAGGTACGTGCATTTTTAAAACAAATATGAAAAACAACGTTTTTTGGTGGTATCAGAAAGACCAGAATGACCACAAACACTTCGGATGTACAGGAACGGATAATCTATACTATATTTAAGTAATGTCTGATTTCAGTTATCAAAAAAACAACAACAAAAAAACGGCTCTAATAGTGAAAAATGCGCTGTATAGTGTTAAAAACTAGGTTTAGTGACTTTAAGAAAAATAATTTCCATTCGACTCGACAGTAGCGGATCACTCGACACGCCTCCATGACACGTTGCAGATTAAATACATACGTCTCTGGAACAGTGAATCCTTTCGGCTTGACAACAAGACAACTATTAAAGGCTAGTGAAATGAGGTTTCTCTAGAAAAAACAAACTAATCAACGGACTCGGTTCCGGCAAAGGCGGACACGTTCGGAAGTAGCGGATCACGCACGTGTTACAAAACAAAAAGAGATTAAGCCAGTGGAATGAGAATCTAGGTCAATCACTCACCCACTCACCAATCCCAAAAATCCCAAATAATCTAACAGACATTTTATTATTATTATTATTATTATTATTATTATTATTATTATTATTGCCTTCGTGAAGGCGTGTATCAAGGGGATTGTGAAATGTGGCGGATACATACAGGCGTACGAGCTCCCATTTTTAAGGAGGGCTGGTTGGCTTTTGTCCGAATTTCATGCCCGAATCTGGATAACAACATCAGCAGTACTATCAAACAGCAATATTATCTCTGAAAACGAATCACTACGCATTTTTTTTTACATGGATTACAACTAATTTTGAGGGTAGAATGATGGAAATACATGGTAAAAAGGTCTCAGGTTAGCACATTTTGCCCGAATATCTGTATAATTTGTACCCGAATTTGAGGTTTTGTTTCAGCACTGGTGAGGGGGGGGGGGGTGCCCACCCCTGCCTCCCTGTTTCGTACGCTTATGGGCGGACATGAGGTGTTTGAACAAAACAGGAGGGAGCGCCCCTCGACGCATCTCCTCGGATCCACGCCTGGCTTTTATTAATATTACCGTATGGGCCTCATTGCAATTGCCCCTGCGTGTGCTGTAACCTCACCGTGGTGCAGGGGTGTAACATTCTCTTTGAGAATGGCCAATACAGCACCAAATTGAAGTTTTTAGTAAAATTCAGTATCCGTAAAATTCTGTGATATTTGTCTTTTTGCACAGTTCTTTACAGAAAGGTCGTGGTTAGGCCATCGGTCTACAGACTGGTAGGTACTGGGTTCGGATCCCAGTCGAGGCATAGGATTTTTAATCCAGATACTGACTCCAAACCCTGAGTGAGTGCTCCGCAAGGCTCGATGGGTAGGTGTAAGCCACTTGCACCGACCAGTGATCCATAACTGGTTCAACAAAGGCCATGGTTTGTGCTATCCTGCCTGTGGGAAGCGCAAATAAAAGATCCCTTGCTGCCTGTCGTAAAAGAGTAGCCTATGTGGCGACAGCAGGTTTCCTCTAAAAACAGTGTCAGAATGACCATATGTTTGACGTCCAATAGCCGATGATAAGATAAAAATTAATGTTGGCGGCCATCTTTAATTTGGTAACCTTATAATGCTTGCAAAAATTTCCATCCTATTTTGTTTAAGCCTTTATAAGCCAAAGATACAAAATCAAGTGGAAATTTGCTTTTAACAAAAAATATGCACGGCATTACGCAAGGGCCTACATTATATGTTTAAGGACCATACATTCAATGAGAGAAAACCTGCTGTTGCATCTCCATGGGCCACTGTTTTCATTTAGCAGCAAGGGATCTTTTATATGTACCATGTCACAGCACAGGATAGTACATACTACGGCTATTGTTACACTAGTTGTGGAGCACTAACTGAAACAAAAAATATTCATATGGGTCCACCATCGGGGATCGATCCTAGGCCGAACGCGCATCAGGGGAGAGCGCTTTACCACTGGATTACGTCTCAATCATATTAAACCCATAAAGTTATACTCTTCTCTTTTTTTTCTTCTTTTTTTTCTGTTTGTTTCCTTGTTTTTTGTTTTTAAAGTGCTGAGTAATCTTTAAACACATGCCCCAATTCCCTTCCGTGAAACATTCTTACCGCATTTAATTTAATAACTTCCTGTATGCTTTAATCTAATTAATGAGTTACATAGCTTCTGCCCCAGCTTCGTAGATATTAATACAATAAAAATATGTTTTAAATCAATCTGTCACGTGCGACGTCTGGCGGAAGCTGCGGTGTTTCCGTTCATTACGTGAATATCATTTTTATCGTGGCAGGCAGTACAGACATGTTATAGTGAAACTGATAATAAAGTGCAAGCGAGCAGGTAAAATATTTCAAGGCCGTGACATGTATTAGTAGGAAAATATGCCACATTTTAAAGATGTAATCTCGCCTCGCAGTCCTATAATATATTGTACAAATCTAAAATGAAAAAAAAAGAGTAAAGTTTGTCTTTGTCTAACGACGCCACTAGAGCACATTGATTTTTTATCTTATCATCGGCTATTGGACGTCAAACATATGGTTATTCTGACACTTTTTGTTTTAAAGAGGAAACCCGCTGTCGCCACATAGACTACTCTTTTACGACAGGCAGCAAGGGATCTTTTATTTGCGCTTCCCACGGGTAGGAAAGCATAAACCATGGCCTTTGTTGAACCAGTTATGGATCACTGGTCGGTGCAAGTGGTTTACACCTACCCATTGAGCCTTGCGGAGCACTCACTCAGGGTTTGGAGACGGTATCTGGATTAAAAATCCCATGTCTCGACTGGGATCCGAACCCAGTACCTACCAGCATGTACATCGATGGCCTAACCACGACGCCACCGAGGCCGGTGTAAAATGAAAATGCAACGATAGTTTTATTTTGATTGAAACGTATTTATTGCAAATAAAACAGATAAATAAATAGATAGATGGATGGATGGATGGATGGATGGATGGATGGATGGATGGATGGATGGATAGACAGATAGACAGATAGAAAAGAATTGGGAACAGGCTATCCAAGTTACGAGACCTTCTCCTAATTGTAATTATATTATAACAGTATTAACGACAGCAATTAATAAAACTCAAAAAACAATCTTCGACTGAAAACGGCAGTTGAAGAAAACGAAATGAGATCTTTTTTCTCCTTCACAGCTATCTGTTCGAAAATAGCATAGCCCTTCACTTATATCTCTTTGATATCTTTGACAAACATTTCAACGTTTTGGTTTTTTACTGTACTTGTCCGTTTAATTCTTTTTTTTATATTTCAAGAGCAATTTATTCTTTCTACACCGGTATTATATCCGTAAACCAGATGACGTCTTTGCGTTGTTTTACTAGGCTAGTAACAACTACAATTGACAACTTTCTAAAGTATATTTTATCATCTCTATTTGTGTTTAGGTCTTTGGCCTATAATTAGTGAATGATACGAAAAAGTTTCATTTGTGGTTTTAAAGTGGGATTTTTATAGTGTAAAACTGTCATTTTTGTTTAGCTGGCTATGATTCTGTATCACTGACCTTGGCCATTTTAGTTAATGGCGCCTCTTTTTTCGGATAGGTATGGCCATGCAGTCGTATGTTTGTGGGCGGAACGTAGCCCAGTGGTAAAACGCTCGCTTGATGAACGGTCTGTCTGGGATCGATTCCTGTCGGTGGACCTATTGGGCTATTTTTCGCTCCAGTCTGTGTACCACGACTGGTATATCAAAGGCTGTGGTATGTGCTATCCTGTCTGTGGGGTGGTGCATATAAAAGATCCATTGCTACTAATGGAAAAATGTAGCCGGTTTCATCTCTATGACTGTGTCAAAAGTACCATATGTTTCACATCCAATAGCCGATGATTAATAAATCAATGTCCTCTAGTGGTGTCGTTAAACAAAACAAACTTTAATTTTAACGTTCGTCTGTTTGTTTAAATCTTATTTTAAATTTTATTTCCAAACGTTCAATTTGCCATTCTACTAACATTTTCTAGGCGAATATGGAGTGAACCGGAAGTGATCACTCGCCTTTCTAGGCGAATATGGAGTGAACCGGAAGTGTTCACTCGCCTTTCCCGGCGAAGACAGTTCTGGTTTTTGTTAGCCTATAGTATTGACATTTCTGGCGAGTGTCAATCAGAAAACAAGCACGCCTGTCGTGAGCACAACCTCTATGACTTTGCTTAGAAAGTTCTGTCCAAGTCAGAGCTGTGTCTGGTGCTACAGTAGGTAGGCTTCAACTGCAAAAGGTGAAAAGGGTGCAGATACACGTAATGCTGCGTTCATTTGGTGCTTGTGAATATCGTGAATTCACAAGTTCCAAATTGTGAACACGACTTCAACAAGTGGAGAGCGTTCGGGCAATTTATAGACAATATGTCTTGTCACTCCAATCTCACAAAGCCCAACTCGTAATTACACGAATGATTTGTGTTTGTTTCTCCATTTCTTCCACCAGCTGTGAAGACTAAGACAAAAATCCTACCACAGTTCACAAGTTGTGTTGACGACTGTGTTCGCTAAACGAACCTCTTCATAACTTGTTAATTGGGAACTAATTGGGAACTACGATATTTAACATTTCTAATGAATGCAGCATAATTATCACCTTTCCCGGTATATAATCTGTCCAGAGACAATACTTCCCAAGTGGCCACTGCTCCCCTAGTTTGGCACATCATGGTAACCGGGCCATCACGGAACTAGGCCAGACTGAGGTGGATCTCGGAGAAGCTACAGCTCCAGAAGTTTGGAGTCCATGACCCATCGATGTATGGACAATCTCTGACACTCAGCCAGTTTGATAGTCAGTCTATCTAGCGTGAATAGTCAAGAAAGACAATCTAGCTAGGATAAATAGACGACTTGATAGAGAGTGTACTTAAGGAAAGGCAATCTGTCTGTGATATATAAAAGAAAGAAATGTTTTATTTAACGACGCACTCAACACATTTTATTTACGGTTATATGGCGTCAGACATATGGTTAAGGACCACACAGATTTTGAGAGGAAACCCGCTGTCGCCACTACATAGGCTACTCTTTCCGATTAGCAGTAAGGGATCTTTTATTTGCGCTTCCCACAGGCAGGATAGCACAAACCATGGCCTTTGTTGAACCAGTTATGGATCACTGGTCGGTGTAAGTGGTTTACACCTACCTACTGAGCCTTGCGGAGCACTCACTCAGGGTTTGGAGTCGGTATCTGGATTAAAAATCCCATGCTTCAACTGGGATCCGAACCCAGTACCTACCAGCCTGTAGACCGATGGTCTACCACGACGCCACCGAGGCCGGGTGTTCTGTGATATATAGACTACCAGATGGATGGCGTAAGTCAAGTAAGTCAGTACGTCTAGGATAACTAGACGACTTGTACAGGGCGTAGTTCAAGAAAGACAGGCTGCTTTTGATATATAGACGATCGGATAGAGGGTCTAAGTCGAGAAAGACAGTCGTCTAGAAGAAAGAAAACTTCAAACTCCAAAGCAACCCAATGTTTCTCAGATAGGATCTTTATCCTGGAGCTAACATTGAAGTAACCCCCAACAGAAAACCCAGAGAGTTGAATACGTTTTATTTTTTACTTCTTATTTCCGTGCTTATATCCAATTCATGTTCAAGCACGCTGTCCTGGGCACACACACCTAGCTAACTGGGCTGTCTATCCACGATAAGTGTGGTTAGTGAGAGAGAAATCGGTTTAGTGGCATTTCACATGTTAAATGAGTCGTTAAACTCACTCTGGGTGAGAGCCGGTTTCGGGATGCATACCCAGTACCTACCGGCCTTAAAGGGACATTCCCGAGTTTGCTGCATTGTAAGATGTTTCCGACTAATAAAATATTTCTACGATTGAACTTACATATTAAATATATTTTCTTGTTTAGAAATCAGTGTCTGTATATTCAATGTGCTTCTGATCGTCTGAATATTTGTAAGAAGCTCAAACTGGATTTTGTCTTCTAATAATTTCGTACGTACGAAAACCATCTTTCTTAGGAAATAAAATTAAATTTAACTTAGTACAAATATTAGAACGATCACAAACATGTTTAATATACAGCCACTAATATTTTATGCAGAAAAATGTATTTGATATGTAATTACAGTCGTCAAAAAGTCTCTGTTAGTCGATAATATATCTTTAAAATTGCAGCAAACCCAGGAATGTCCCTTTAAGTCCGATGGCTTAACCACTACACTATAGAGGTACTGGGCCACTGGAGCTCTTTAAAAGGTCACGGTATACCACACAAGAAACAACCACAATATGGCTACACATGTGTACAGACATTGGTTAGACCTCAAGTAGGATTCATATGTTAACACTCTCGGACTGTTGGCATTATTACAGTTGACATATATAATTGTAAGTTATATTGGCTTGTACCTTCCACTTTGTTAGCTACTGTTCAGGCTTCAAAAAGCCAGACGCGATATAGTCGTTTTATTTAGTTATTTCATTACTTGTTAAGATATACGCCCAGTAAGGAGACGAAACCTACTACAGACACAGGTGCTAATCCGTGAACCTAGTGGAGGGGGCACAAAATTCAAAAAGTGCCTTTTTAAATTTAAAGGTGTGTTGTATTTGTGTGTGGTTGGGGGTTGGGGGAGGGGTTTATCTAGCTGGAAGAGTGTGTTTTGTTTAACGACACCACTAGAGCACATTTAATTAATTAATCATCGGCTATTGGATGTCAGACATTTGGTAATTCTGACACGTAGTCTTCAGAGAAAACACGCTACATTTTGCCATTAGCAGCAAGGAATCTTTTATATGCATTTCGTAACTTTCCCTGAGACATCACGGCCGTCATATATCAGTTGTAGGTCACTGTTTGGGTACTGCCGAGGAAGGACCGGGACGTAGCCTAGTGGTAAGGCGCTCGCCTGATGCGCAGTCGGTCTAGGATCGATTCTCGTCGGTGGGAACATTGGGATATTTCTCGTTTTACCACTGGGCTACGTTCCGTCCCCAAACTTGAAGAAGTAAATTGAAATCGTCATTTTCTGCGAACGTCCACATTATTAATTATTAATTATCCATTTAATACGACGACAAACTGTCACATTCTTCAATACTGGAGTCCACAGATACAGACGGGCCTGAAGGCATTCAATAACACGGACTACCGAAATCGCTTCTCGCTACTCCTGTTCTGTCACAGGCACGCAGTTCGAGGCAAAGGTCTACTACATAGAGTTCGTCCAAGAGTTCAGCGCGTCATTTCAGTGGATTAATGACATTCCGGCCCTCCAGCACTAACATTTAATTAGGACTCTTGTCAGTATTTATGTCCTGTTACATGAAAATTAACCGTAAAAGTGCTGTTGTCGACATTCGTGGTTGTAATGTGGCACTTGTCAATCAATATTGTATTCGTCGAAGCTAAAGCTATATGTCGGAAATATATAAAAATATTTGTACTTAATGTGTCATAGATCATCTAGCCTAAAACTCTTGCCCTAAAGTAGCTGGCCACGATACATCTACGAAGTATCGGATACTTTGTTTTGGAGACCTTGTTTTACAGAGTTGGGCGGAACGTAGCTCAGTGGTAAAGCGCTCGGCTGATGTGCGGTCGGTCTGAGATCGATCCCCGTCCCAGCCAGTGCACCACACCTGGTATGTCCAAGGTGGTGGTATGTGATATCCTGTCTGTGGCTTGGTTCATATAAAAGATACCATGTTACTAATAGGAAAAAAAGTACAGGTTTCCTCTTTAAGACTATATTAGAATTACTAAATGTTTGACATCCAATAGCCGATGATTAATAAATCAATTTAATCGAGTGGTGTCGTTAAACAAAACAAAAGTGGTGTCATTAGAGACGTGTTTTTTTCCCCGTAATGTATCGTCAAGAAACTGAAGACTTTGTTTCTAAGACCAGTCTCTGGATATACAAGGCAGCGTTCTGTTTTTAGACAGAAGTCTCCGAAGCTAAAAATCAAATACCAATCAGAATACGTAAACAAATCACATAATGAGGCAGGTCGCGCAATCCTGGTCAAAATATCAGTGCTAATATAATATCTAGGCCCATGCTTATAAAACTTTTAGAGTCCCGACTCAACCTCGAATGACGTCACACGCATACAATTTGTGTGGCGTTGTCATGACATTAGTGTCTCAGACTTATACAACTGTTAGTCTCGAGTCTAGACTAGAGTTGTATAAGCACCAGGGGCCTAATTCATAAAGGTCTCTTAGGCTCTGCTAGACAACAAAGCATCCTCTTTGTAAGTCTTTTAGCATTGCACCGCCAGATCGCAAAGTTGCGAGAGTTTAGTGAATTAGGCCCCAGGTCTGGTCCTGCAGCAATGGAATGTCATAAACGAGTGTCTGCAGTCAAGGTTACGAGATGGTCGAATGATTCTGGATTTATTCGAATGAAATTTGAATTCATGACCATCCATATAATTTTGGAAGCGAAGCTCTTTAGGGGCCATACCTAGATAAAATAACGGGGAGAGGGTGCATAAGTAACATAAGGTTTTTTCCTACTAGACGAATTTGGCATTTTTACACTAAAAACGGTACTTGTTCATACTACCTTTTGGGGGTGGGGGTGCGGAGGGGTGGGGGGGGTGCTCTGGTTCTTCCTTTTCTTGTACCCACTAGATACGTCTCTGTTTGCCATAAGATTATTATAGTAGATCTCGCTTCAAGATGCTTGACGTTCGGTGCACCTCGGACTTTGACCCAGTCGGAAGTTATTTGGTTTAGTACTACCTTAAGGACAAATAGACCTTTTTGGTCAATTTTTTCACGTGTGTTATATTACGTTACAAGTTTTTTATCACATGATTTCTAAACGTTGTTTGAGTATATTTTGACCAGCGGTGCAACCAGAATTTTGCATGCGGTGGGCTATTGGTACTGTGTACCAGAAACAGGAAATTGTCGATCATATTTACTGTTCATTAACTCATTTTGTTGAGTATATTTGTTCTACTTAACAATACACCGTCTCCGATGACGAAGAGACAAATGGTCATATAAATTAGCATCGGAAATAGATTTGTAATCTCCCTTGTGTGACATTAGGGTGCATACCACCAAATCAAATCACACAGGCGACAATGGTAACACATGTGACTAAAACTGTTATATATGTAGCGAAATAGTTAAAATATATGGAACTGATGAATAATGTGTTTAACGTTTTGTAGTAAATCAATATGGCCAACAAGTATGGTTCTGTTATTGAGGGTCATTTTGGGTTTTGTTGGTGTTTATGTTGGGATGGGTTTTGTTTGTTTGTTTGTTTGTTGGAGGGGTTTGGGGGGGGGGGGTGCGGGCGTTGGAGGGTTGGGGGTGTTTGGGGTTGTTGTTTTTCTGGGGGATTGAGGAGAGGGTTAGATCTTAAACAATATCCCACGACCGGGACATTACAGGTCACGATATGTAATGAGAAAATACATTTTAAAAACGTTCCTTGCCTCTTTTTGTAAGGAGTAATCTTTGTGGCGGTAGTAAGTATTTTCAATCTATCTCGGGGGCGGGACTTAGCCCAGTGGTAAAGCGCTCGCTCGATACGCGGTCGGTTTAGGATCGATCCCCGTCGGTGGGCCCGTTGGGATATTTCTCGTTCCAGCCAGTGTACTACGACTGGTGTAACAAATGACATGGTATGTACTATCCTGTCTGTGGGATGGTGAATATAAAATATCCCTTGCTGCTAATCCAAAACAGTAGCCCATGAAGTGGCGACAGCGGGTTTCCTCTCTCTATATCTGTGTGGTCCTTAACCATATGTCTGACGCCATATAACGGTAAATAAAATGTTTTGAGTGCGTCGTTAAATAAGACATTTTCTTCCTTCCTTCAACCTATCTCCGCCTGGGATTAAAATAGCCATAGTATACTCCCGGGAATTAGTTAAGCATCATCTAGTTTTGACCATGTGATGTATACTTCGTTGGAGATTGTGTGATCATTTCGTGAATACGAAACACTGGAATTAATGTTTTGTACATACAGAGGTTATTGAAAAAGATCGATAGCAAGTAACACTAGTACTGTTGTTACGTGAATATTTAATGTATTATAGGAGAAAATACAGAAAACGTAAATAAGCATGAGAATGTATGGTGAGCTTCTCATAAGTAATTTATTCACGCCATCTCGGTAAATACCCGGTAGATAACAGAATATGTAAAAACTCTGATTATCTAGTTTAAATCACATCTTTTTCTAGGCGTTTTTTGTTGTTGTTTTTTTGTTTGTTTTTTTGATGCAATACAATTCAGGTGGTGTTTAATTAATTTCCAGATGTATACTATGTTAGACACCGGCTAGCCGTGGTTTCAAGTGTATTTTCTAGGAATATGGTATTTTCCACGTGTTAAAATATCCATATGTTATGCATCGTATAGCCGTAGTTTAAAAATGTACTTTCTAGGAACATGACAGCCTATGTAGTGGATGTTTTATCCTCTCTCGGCCAAGTGTTAAAATACCCACATATATGCCAGACACTGAACAGCCGTAGTTTTAAGTGTACTTTCTTGGAAACGTGACATAATTCGCGCATAAGACGTTTCACGAAAACCGTATAAATGTAATTTGATTTGCCGGAATGGACGTTATATGATATATTTAGATTAACGTCCGGAAGAAAACTAAAACTGAATATCACTATTAAAGGGACATACCCTAGTTTTTAGACACTATAGCATATTTTTCACTTTTGGAGCCGTTTATTATCACTGAAATGAAACATTACTTATATCGTATTGTCTATAATATCCATTTCCGTAGAACCAAAGTGTTTCTAGTTATCACTGAAATGAAACATTACTTATATCGTATTGTCTATAATATCCATTTCCGTAGAACCAAAGTGTTTCTAGTTATCACTGAAATGAAACATAACTTATATCGTATTGTCTATAATATCCATTTCCGTAGAACCGAAGTGTTTCTAGTCATCACTGAAATGAAACTTAAATGAAACATTACTTATATCGTATTGTCTATAATATCCATTTCCGTAGAACCGAAGTGTTTCTAGTCATCACTGAAATGAAACATTACTTATATCGTATTGTCTATAATATCCATTTCCGTAGAACCGAAGTGTTTCTAGTTATCACTGAAATGAAACATTACTTATATCGTATTGTCTATAATATCCATTTCCGTAGAACCAAAGTGTTTCTAGTTATCACTGAAATGAAACATTACTTATATCGTATTGTCTATAATATTCATTTCCGTAGAACCAAAGTGTTTCTAGTTATCCTGGTGTTCCTAATACCATAAAATGCATTTTTTATAATTTTAAAAACGCACGTGCGTCTGAGTAGTAGCGGTTATTGATTCGAGTTCCAGTCTATTTTCAAGGATATTTCCTGTTTTAATGTCACAGACTCTTCTTTCACTCTGTTGTAAACTTTATCCAAATAAGTTACAGGTTTGTAGATTAACTAAACTCAGTGTCTACTGTTTACGGGTTAAAACTAGGGTCTGCCCCTTTAACGTCCCTTTAAAAAATGTTTTATTTCGTTCATTGAAGTGGGTTTTGTAAAGCTAATACAGAACCGAAAACGGGATTGCTATTGTAAAACAATGCAGACGAGAGTTTAATAGATGTTGATCAATACATTCGTGGCAACTGGTTCATCACTTATCTAAGAATAAATGTGGAATTGTACAAGAGAGGGATCACTTTCCTAAGATAGACGGAGAAAAGAAGGATTCCACAGATGTAATACGCGTGTTAATCAAACACTGTTGACTTGTGGGAAAAACTGTGCGTGTCTTAATGTGTCACAGTATTTGAGTTATTGACCCCTGTGGGACTTCTCCGGTGGATTTGCAAGCCAAGGTGAATAACAATTGCGAAAACATTTGCTGATGCCACTAAAACTGCTAACTAATGTATAGCGGGAAAAAGGCTTCTGTTCGAATGTCTTTAAGGCATAGTTTTAAGCGTGGAAATGCTTTACAGGCATATTTATTGTCATGATTTAAGGACTTTATTTTTTACATGCATTTGGGATACCAAATTTCGCTATTGTGCTTCTAAAATGAATTAATTTAACAAGGATGGAGGGAAATATATGTCAACTCTCACGGCAATTTCCATTTTGTTTTTAATTTTGGAACTCCTCCAGATAATACTTTGTTGGGTCATTAAATAGGTCAATGCCCATTGGCTATTTCTCATTCCAGCCAGTGCACCACGACTGATATACATGTACCAAAGGCCATGGTATGTGCTATCCTGTCTGTGGGATGGTGCATATAAAATATCCCTTGCTACTGATTGAAAAAATGTATCGGGTTTCCTCTCTAAAACTATATGTCAAAATTACCAAATGTTTGACATCCAATAGCCGATGATTATTAAATCAATGTGCTCTAGTGGTGTCGTTAAACAAAACAAATTGTCTGTGCAATATGCCTTTAAATGTAAGCAGTAACTGATGGTGCAGTGTTTACACCATTGCCCTTAAATTATGACTTTGTTGAGTGAAAACATATTTTATTGCATATAATGTATATATATACAAAATAAAAGGTTTGGGTACAAGTTATCCAACTTACGAAACCCTCTTCTAATTAACATTAAGTTGCGCAATAATGGCGACTGCAATTTTCAATAAATAAATAAATAAATCAGTAAATAAAGTAAATGTTTGTTTAAAACGATTGGGTAATTGGTGGTTTATCAGTATTCATTATTAACATTCTCAGACAGCCCAACTGGTAAATAATAACTATACTAATAGTAACAACAAATAAATGAGTCAGCACCACGAGATAAAGTTTTCTTAGTCAAATCGTTGTGTCTGTTTAAAGGCATATTGTAACAGACCACTGACCTATAAAATGGCCTAACAAAGTATTACCTGAAAAAATATATATTGGATCTGTCCCTAAATGTACTTTATTCAACCATATACGTAACCACCATATTCCACTTATTAAGGATATTTTGTACAAATAATTTAATTATGGCAATGGTCCATAATTAAAAAACTAAAATTGCGGAGAGGATTGACATGGATTTCACTCCATCATTGTTCATTTGAGGTGATGTAATCCTAGATTTGGTTTCCAAAAATTAATGTAATTTTCATTTATTATAACTTTTTTAGAGAAATAAGGTCCTTAAATCCGTGACAGTATGTTTTAATGTATTTGTAAACATGCTTGGTTCTCAGTATTGGCTTTCACCCACAATTAGGTCTTTTAACAGCCCATGGGGGGGGGGGGGGGGAGAGGGGATGTCAGAAAAGTATACCAATTTCTTTATCATTAACCACTAACAACTATCTATTAACCTATACCCACGGTGTCTGAACCTTATTTGGATATGTAAGCACGGGTGAGGGGGGGGGGGGGGGGGGGGGGGAGAAAATGGAAGGCTACAAGCTGTGAGTAATTAGTCGAGCCGGGCCGGAAGCTACATATTCCATTTTAAGTTCTTGAATTGTAGATGTTCTTATGGGAATTCTGAGATTTCTTTAAATCAGTTTTTAAATTCTTCTTTATTCAGAGATGGGTAAAAGGCGGGCACCATCTGTCGATTTAGCTCAGTCGGTAGAGCGCTCGCTTGA